>NC_082727.1:18208783-18266283 GCF_030144855.1 Hypanus sabinus
ATTGGCCTCCACAGCCACCTGTGGCAATGAATTCCACAGATTCACCACACTCTGGCTAAATAAATTTTATCTCATCTCTGTTCTAAATGGACATCCTTCATTTCTGAGGTTGTGCTCTCTGGCCCCAGACTCCCAGAAAGCATCCTCTCCACATCCACTCTATCTAGGTTTCAATGAGATGTCCCCACATTCTTCTAAATGTCATTAAGTACAGGCACAGAGCCACCAAATATTCTTCATATGTCATTCCTGGAATCATTCTTGTGAACTTCCTCTCCAAAGTCAGCACCTCTTTTCTTAGATAATGGGCCCAAAACTGCTCACAACACTCAAAGTGCTGTCTGACCAATGCCTTATAAAGCCTCGCCATGCATGCTTTTATATTCTAGTCCTCTTGAAGTGAATGCTAACTTTGCATTTGCCTTCCTCACCACTGACCCAACCTGCAAGGTAACCTTTAGGGAATCCTGTACAAGGATTCCCAAGTTCCTTTGCACCTCAGATTTTTGAATGTTCATCCCACTTTGAAGATAATCCATGCTTTTATTCCTTCTGCCAAAGTGCATGACCATGCGCTATATTCCATATCCCACCTTTGACGGTTCCCCTCATCTGTCTAAGTCCTTCTGCAGACATCGTGTTTCCGCAGCATTACCTGTCCCTCCAACTATCTTCATATTGTCTGCAAACTTGGCCACAATTATGCCATCCAAATCATTGACATATTCAGTAACGTGAAAAGAAGCGGTCCCAACACAGATCCCTGTGGAACACCATGTCACCAGGAGCCGACCAGAAAAGGCCTCCTTTATTCTCACTCCATACCTCCTGCCAGACAGCAAATGCTCTGTAACACCATGGTAGTATCTTTCCTGTAACACCATGGTCTCACAGCTTGTTAAGCAGTGTGCAGCATCTTGTCAAAGGCCTTCGGAAAATCCAAATAAATAACATCCACTGACTCTCCTTTGTCTATCCTGCCTATTATTCTGTTAACATGAATGAATCTGCAGATGCTGGAGATAAATAAAAACACAAAATGCTGGCAGAACTCAGCAGGCCAGACAGCATCAATGGGAGGAGGTAGTGATGACGTTTCAGGCCGAAACCCTTCATCAGGAGTGAAGTAACATGGGATGGTCAAGGGGGGATAAGAAGTAGGGTGAGGGATAAAGTGGGGGAAGGTGGAGAATTATGGGAAATAAAAGAGAAAGAAAGGTAGGGCTGGGGGGAGATAATAGTGAGGGGGGGAAGAAAGAGAGAGAAAGAGAACCAGGCTAAAATAATAGATAGGGATGGGGGGTAAGGGGGTAAGGGGGGGCAGGGGTATCAACGGAGGTCTGTGAGTTGAATGTTCATGCCGGCAGGCAGGAGGCTACATAGGCGGGAGATAAGGTATTGCTCCATTGACCTGCGTGTGGCCTCATCTTGACGGTAGAGGAGGCCATGGACAGACATGTCAGAGTGGGAGTGCTCTGTGGAATTGAAGTGTGTGGCCACAGGGAGATCCCGCCACTGCTGGAGGACTGAGCGTCGATGTTCGGCGAAACGGTCTCCCAGTCTGTGGCGGGTCTCCCCAGTGTATAAATCGCCACATCGGGAGCACCGGATACAGTATATCACCCCAGTTAACTCGCAGGTGAAGTGGTGTCTCACCTGAAAGGACTGTCTGGGGCCTGGGATGGTGGTGAGGGAAGAAGTGTGGGGGCAGGTGTAGCACTTCTTCCATTTGCAGGTATGAGTGCCCGGAGGGAGGTCGGTGAGGAGGGATGGGGGGGATGAATGGACAAGGGAGTCATGTAGGGAGCGATCCCTGTGGAAAGCCGAGAGTGGTGGGGGGGGGGGGGAGGGGAAGATGTGGCTGGTGGTGGGATCACGTAGGAGGTGGCGGAAGTTATGGAGGATTATGATTTTGATCTGTAGGCTGGTAGGGTGATAGGTGAGGACCAGGGGGACTCTATCCCTGGTGGGCTGGCGGGTGACTGGCTGGGTCTGGAATCCAGGAAGAAACCGAGAGCTTGGAGACCTTCCTGGTGGGGGATAGAGGTACATAGGGACTGGACGTCCATGGTGAAAATGAGGCGGTGGGGGCCAGGGAACTTGAAATCTTTGAAGAGATGTAAAGCATGGGAAGTATCACGGACATAGGTGGGAAGGGATTGAACAAGGGGAGATAAAACAGTCGAGATAGGCAGAAACGAGTTCTGTGGGGCAGGAGTAAGCAGAGACAATGGGTCTGCCTGGACAGGCAGGTTTGTGAATCTTAGGTAGGAGGTAGAAACGGGAAGTGCGGGGTGTGGGAACTACTACAAACCTACTAACTCCCATGGCTACCTAGACTTTTCCTCCTCACACCCTGTCTCCTGCAAAAATGCTATCCCTTTCTCTCAATTCCTCCGCCTCCGCCGCATCTGCTCTCAGGATGAGGCCTTTCATTCTAGGACAAAGGAGATGTCTTCCTTTTTTAAAGAAAGGGGCTTCCCTTCGTCCACTATCAACTCTGCCTCCATCACGTCTCCCGTATTTCACACAACTCTGCCCCCACCCCATCCCCCCCGCCAGCCCACCAGGGATAGAGTCCCCCTGGTCCTCACCTATCACCCTACCAGCCTACAGATCAAACGTATAATCCTCCGTAACTTCCGCCACCTCCTACGTGATCCCACCACCAGCCACATCTTCCCCTCCCCCCCCCCCCCCCCCCCCCCCCCACTCTCGGCTTTCCACAGGGATCGCTCCCTACGCGACTCCCTTGTCCATTCATACCCCCCCATCCCTCCTCACCGACCTCCCTCCGGGCACTCATCCCTGCAAACGGAAGAAGTGCTACACCGGCCCCCACACTTCTTCCCTGACCACCATCCCAGGCCCCCGACAGTCCTTTCAGGTGAGGCACCACTTCACCTGCGAGTCAGCTGGAGTGATATACTGTATCCGGTGCTCCCGATGTGGCCATTTATACATTGGGGAGACCCGCCGCAGACTGGGAGACCGTTTTCGCCGAACATCGACGCTCAGTCCTCCAACAGTGGCGGGATCTCCCTGTGGCCACACACCAATTCCACAGACCACTCCCACTCCGACATGTCTGTCCATGACCTCCTCTACCGTCAGGATGAGGCCACATGCAAGTCGATGGAGCAGTACCTTATCTCCCACCTAGGTAGCCTCCTACCTGCCAGCATGAACATTAAACTCACAGACCTCCGTTGATACCCCTGCCCCCCACCTCACCCCATCCCTATCTGTTATTTTAGCCTGTTTCTCTTTCTCTCTCTTTCCCCCCTCACTATAATCTCCCCCCAGCCCTACCTTTCTTTCTCTTTTATTTCCCATAATTCTCCACCTTCCCCCTCGTTCATTTCCCTCCAGCCTATTACTTCCCAGCTCTCTACTTTATCCCTCCCCCTACTTCTTATCCCCCCTCGACCATCCCGTGTTACTTCATTCCTGATTAAGGGTTTCGGCCCGAAACGTCGTCACTACCTCCTCCCATTGATGCTGTCTGGCCTGCTGAGTTCTGCCAGAATTTTGTGTTTTTATTTTTCTGTTATTCTGTTATTCTCTTTGTTTTTACTGTCTGTTATTTCTGCCATCAGGAAGAAGGTACAGGAGCCTTAGGTCTCACATCATCTGGTTCAGAAAGTTGTTAATCCTCTTGAACCAAAGGGGATAACTTCACTCAACTTCACTTGCCCCATCACTGAAATGTTCCCACAAGCTATGGACTCACTTTCAATGACACTTCATCTCATGTCCTCAATTTTTATTGTTTATTTATTTATTTATTGTTATTATTTCTTTATTTTTGTATTTGCAGTTTGTTGTCTTTTGCTCAACAAGCCCCAAGTTGGTGTCATCTTTCATTGATTCTATTATGGATTTATTGAGTATGCTTGACAGCAAATATATCTCAGAGTTGTATATGAAATTGATAATAAATTTACTTTGAAATTTGAACTGTTACTTCCTCAAAAAATTCCAACAGATTTGTCAGGCAAGATTTCCTCTTTAGAAAACCATGCTGACTTTGGCTTATTTTGTCATGTGCCTCCAAGTACTCCGTAACCTCGTCCTTAGTAATAGACTGAAACATCTTTCCAACCACTGAAGTCAGACTAACTGACCCATAATTTCCTTTTTCCTGCCTCCCTCCCTTCTTAAAGAGTAGAGTGACATTTGTAATTTTCCAGTCCTCCGGAATCGAGTGCTTCTTGAAAGATCATTACTAATGCCTCCACAATCTCTTCAGCCACCTCTTTCAGGACCCTGGGGTGTAGTCCGCCTGGTCCAGGTGACCCATCTACCTTCAGGCTTTTCAGCTTCTCCTTAGTAATAGCAATGACACTCGGTTCTGCCCCCTGACACTCTCGCACTCCTGGCACACTGCTAGTGTCTTCCACAGTGAAGACTGATGCAAAGTACCTCTTAGTTCATCTGCCATTTCTTCACTCCCACTACTACCTCTTAAGCATCATTTTCCAGCAGTCAGATACCTCCTCTCATCTCTCTTTTTCTCTTTACATATTTTAAAAAAAATTATATCCTCATTTATATTATTAGCTAGTTTACCGATAGTTACTCTATTTTATGGGTTTTTTTAGTTGCCTTTTGTCAGTTTTTAAAAGCTTCCCAATCCTCTCCCTTCCCATTAATGTTTGCAGTGTTATTTGCACACTCCTTGGCTTTTTTGCTGTCTTCGGTTCTCTTGACAGACATGGTTGCCTTTTAGAATGATTCATCTTTGGGATGTGTCTTTCCTGCACTTTCCAAATTGTTCTGAGAAATCCAGCCATTACTGTTCTGTCATCATCCCAGCTAGTGTCCCCTTCCAGCCAGGTTTGATCTGCTCCTCTCTCGTGCCGTTAGAATTCCCTTTACTCCACTGTAATACTGACAGGTGCCGTTTTAGTTTCTCCTCAGCCACTCCCTGTAAGGGAAAGGAAGGTGGGGATGATAGGGGACATGATTCCAGTACCGGCGTGTGAGATCCTGCTGTCATCAACCATACAGAGGTCACTTGCTTCATCCACTGCCCCTGGTCTTTATCTTCTCTCACATCACATGTTTGCATCAATGATCACTGAACATTTTTTTTTATCCGGGACCTAATTAGCAGGAGATTTTTTTTTTTGGCTAAATCCTTCTACGGTGGCCAGCAAGAGCAAGCATTTATAATTCCTTCATTTCATTTTCCCCTCCGTTCCTTCCCCTTATTTGTCCTTCCTCTCTCACTTCCTTCCAGAGGGAATCTATCTGGGCCTGTTCTCTCTGGAGTTTAGAACAGTAGGGGTGGGAGGTGGGAATTTCATTGAAACCAACTGAATATTGAAAGGTGGACGTGGAACGAATGTTTCCAACAGAGGGGGAATCTGGAACCAGAGGGCACAACCTCAGAATACAGGGATGTCCATCTAGTTAAGAGATTAGAAGGAATTTCCTGAGCTGGAGGGTGATGAATCTGTGGAACTCATTGTCACGGACAACTGTGGAGGCCAAGTCATTGGAGATATTTATAGCAGAAGTTTCATACCCTGACTTGATTAGTCAGGATATCAAAGGTTACAGGGAGAGGGCAGCAGAATGTTGTTGAGAGGGATAATAAATCAGCTATGGTGGAACAGAGTTGATGGGCCAAATGGCCGAATTCTGCTCCAATGTCTTATGTGTCTATGGAATTCAAAACTGCTAAAAGCTTTTTTCTTAAACCTTATCTTTATTTGTCACCTGGACATTGAAACAACCAACATAGTCCAAGGATGTGCTGGGGGCAGCCCACAATCATTGCCTTGCTTCCAGCAATAACATAAGCATGCCCACAACATTCTACCCCTAACAAGGGAAAGAGGGAGGAAATTGGGGCACCTGGAGGAAACCCATGTGTTCACAGGAAGAACCTGCACACTCCTGACTGACGGTTGTGGGAACTGAAGCCCAGTCTGAGGCACTGTAAAACATTTTGCTAAACGCTGTGTTACTGCGTCCCTTGCTTCTCCAGCGTTCCCCCTCAGACCGGTCGCTTGGCCCTCCTTCCTCTGTCCTCTGTGCCCTCCTTCCCCTGGAGAACTGCCCAGTTTGGAAATAACGCATGCCAGGAGTTTCAACGGGGACGCATGGAGTATTGTCCGGAGACACTGGGCTGTCCCGGAATGTACTGGCCCTGTGTCAGCTACAGTTGGATGCTGGCCCTCGTTACGAATACTCTTGGAATGTGTCACGATGACCCCGGTGTTCAGATCTGAATCTATTAGCTGGCCAGACAAACATTTAAACCTGGGCTTGCTGTGATGTAATGTTGAACACTAATCCCCAGGGAGCTGATTACGTAGCTAAGACAGGATGTAGGACAATACCAACAGTGTCCTGGTGAAGGAGCTTTGCACACAAGTTAACTGTTTATTCCCCTCCTTAGACACCGCCTGACCTGCTGGGTTTGTGTGCATTGCTCTGGATTTCCAGCATCAGTAGAATCTCTTGTGTTTACCGTATTTCAAAGATTCACCTCCCTCAGAGAGAAGAAATTCCTCTTCATGTTCATCCGAAATGAGCAGCCTGAGACTGAGACTCTCCCCCCACAACCCCGGGTGTAAACGTCCGCTCTGTGCCGATGTCCCATGGTCTAATGGTCCGTCAGTGTCCCTCAGAACCTTAACCATCGCAATAACATCACCCTTCCTCCTCCAGATCCTCAGGGGGAGCAGGGGAATCGAGGGATGACAACCAACTGCAGCACCGTACTGAAGTGGTTAGTGTAACACTATTACAACGCTGGTAACCCGGGTTCAAATCCCATCACTGCCTGTAAGGTATGTTCTCTCTCTGACTCCGTGGGTTTCCCCACGCAGTCCGAAGACAGACAGATCAGTAGGTAAACTGGGCAGCATAGGCTCTTTGGGTCAGAGGGGCCTATTACTGAGCTGTATCTCTGAATAAAATAAAAATACAATGTTCAGGCTGAGATGTTTAATTTGGACAAGACATTGTGGACCGAATGGTCTGTACCTACATAGCCCTGTTCAATATTCTCTTATATACTGTACATCAACCCCTTCCTGTCAGGAGTGTGTCCAGCTTGGACAAAGCATTTTGCTTCATCTGGATGAGTTGGGCCAAAGTCCCTACTTCTCTGCTCTAAATAACACAGTAATTCATCCCCAATTCAAATATATCACCCCCCCCCCCACTGTTTGATCCTTTGATAAGAGGAACAATATCTTTTGCATCACTCCAAGTGTGGTCTCACCAGTGAGCAGTACAGCTTTTATCTTGTGAATTCCAACCATCTTGCGGGAGAGTTCAACAGAGTCCCACTCTAGGGAACCCGGCCCTTCGTGTTGGGTTTAGCTCACTTATACTTAGCCAATGACTTTATCCACCAGTCTTCGCGTCTGAGTATATATTGTGGATTTATCTTGGAATGCAGCTCTGAACAATGGTTCCCTAAAAGCCGTGAATCACAGACCAGACAATGCTGATTAAAATTCTGATTTGTGTATCTGTGGGTGCAAATCCGAGGAGGTGGTTTGTGTGTAGTTTCAAAGAAAGCATTGTGGATACATTGTAAATATGGAATTGTCCTTTGATGTTTAGCACATAAAATATTGAGCCCCACAATGGGCCAGCCAGACCTTGCGACTGAAAGCATCTCTGTACGATGCCTGCTGTACCTTGTTTTGTCAAATAAAGAAGCTGCTTCATACCTACCAGTACTTTTCTCCCGTGACTTTATTCACGCAGCACATGGGTCCAACTCACTCATGCTAACCCTGTCCAAGCTACTCCCACGTGGGTGGCATGGTAACGCAGTGGTTTAAGTAACACTTTACACCACCGGCTGTAAGATCGGGACTCAATAACCGCCACACTGTCTGTAACGATTCCCCCCCACATTCCAGAGGGGTACGGGCTAGCGTTAGTAAGTTGTGCGCACGCTACCCTGGCATCAGAAGCACGACAACCGTTGCGGACCACCCCCCCCCCCCCCAGTGTTGGTCATTGATGCAAATGAACCATTTCACTGTAGGTTTCGACGTTCCGATATATGTGTGACAAAGTTGTTATTGTACCCGGCTCAACTTCTTCCTCTGACATTCATTCCGCATCCATGTCACTGTTTGTATAAAAAAGTTGTCCCTCAGGTTTCCTTTAAATCTTTCCCCTCCATCTTAAGGCGCTCTGGTTCTTAATGCCCCAACCCTGGGGAAAAGACTGAGGTTCCATACATAACAAAACTAGATCATGTAGATAAAACCTCAGGCAATACCAATGGAAAGAGGTTCTGAAATGCTGGTTGTTAGTCACAGAATCATACATCATGGAAACAGGTACTTTGGCCCAACTCACCCATGCTGACTAATGTAGTCTCATTGGGTTATGTCTGCCCCATATCCCTCCGAATCTTTCCTATCCATGTACCTGTCCAAATTGCTATAAAATGTCATCATTGTACCTGTTGAATGGCGTGGTGGAGATACATCTCTACTAAAGGAGGTGTAAGGTGCTCCTTCCCTCGGCTAGCCTGCAGGTCACTCTTGGGCAAGGTGCAGCACCTGCTTAGCTCCCTGATCAGGGTCACGTGAACCCATGGGAGCAGGGCACAGATGGTTGCACGAGCAGCTGGTGCATATCGGAAGTCCTGGTTGTGCGACCAGGCAGAGAATCTTTGAAGAGTATTGATGATGACTGGGGTCACACGTCTTGTAAAGACACTGCCCAGAAGAAAGCAATGGCAAACCACTTCTGTAGAAAAAATTGCCAAGAACAATTGTGGTCATAGACTATGATCCCCACATCATAAGACATCTTAAGAAAGCTTCTGGGGTGTTAGCTTTCATAAGTCAAGGGATAGAGTTTAAGAGATGCGATGTAATGATGCAGCTCTATAAATCTCTGGTTAGGCCACACTTGGAGTACTGTGTCCAGTTCTATAGGAAGAATGTGGAAGCATTGGAAAGGGTACAGAGGAGATTTACCAGGACGCTGCCTGGTTTAGAGAGTATGGATTATGATCAGAGATTAAGGGAGCTAAGGCTTTACTCTTTGGAGAGGAGGAGGATGAGAGGAGTCATGATCGAGGTGTACAAGATATTAAGAGGAATAGACAGAGTGGACAGCCAGCGTCTCTTCCCCAGGGCACCACTGTTCAATACAAGAGGCTTTAAGGTAAGGGGAGAAAAGTTCAAGGGGGATATTAGAGGAAGGTTTTTCACTCAGAGAGTGGTTGGTGCGTGGAATGCACTGCCTGAGTCAGTGCTGGAGGGAGATACACTAGTGAAATTTAAGAGACTACTAGACAGGTATATGATGGAATTTAAGGTGTGGGGGTTATATGGGAGGCAGGGTTTAAGGGTCAGCACAACATTGTGGGCTGAAGGGCCTGCACTGCGCTGTATTGTTCTATGTTCTATGGCATATATGATGGTCATGATTGTATCTGCTTTGACCACATCAGTGGTACCTTATTGTACCCTCCGTGTGAAGGAGATATTTCTAGGTCCCTTTGAAATCTTTCCCCTCTCACTTTAAACCTACACCCTATGGTTCTTGGTTCAATATGAAAATACTGCTGCCCTGCTGAGTGTCTACCGCTGTGTGAGTGTTTATTTCGGGGACCGCGGTTTATTTTTGATGTCCACGCACTCAGCACCAGTATGAGTGATCAGTGCTGTACGCGTGGATATCCCACATCCTCTGTTCGAGTGAGATGGGGCAACTTTCGAAAGGTCCCATGCAGTAGAGAATTCACTAGGCAGCAATGAAATATGAAGGAATGCACTAATGAAGCTCTTGTCGAACAAGGATTACAATTGAACACCACACACATTCCCTTTAATATTTTATATTTATATACATATATATTTATAGATCTTTTTTAAAAAATATTCTCAAATAATTCAATGTGCAGGCAGTGAGGTTATTACGGCCACTTTGGACAAATTTTTTAAAATAAGAAAAAGAAACCACAAACACGGAGTGGGTCAGGGGTTAAATTAGCACCAGGGTGGGCAAAATACAGGCAGTTGCTTAAAGCGAGGAGCATTACCGGTGCTGGGTGCGGGAGAGGGTGCTGATTCAGAGAAGGGATCATTTGCAGAGCTGATCAATCGAGGCACTGGATTTTGCTCACTTTAGATTCAGTGGTCAAAGTCTGGGCTTCAGCCCCCCCCACCACCACCCCACTCGATGAAGGATCCCGTCAGCTGGACGTGACCCCAGGTTCCAAATACACAAATGGATTGTACGTCCACTGCCATCGGCCCCGCTACCTCCGCCATCCTCCACAGACGTGCAGGTGGAAAGCGGGGCAACAAGGCCAGAAGGTCAGAGGTATTGTGCGGTATCGCAAAGTGACGCCCCTCCGGTTAGGAAATGCTGTTGGACAAGACAGCCTGGTGTTCAAACTGATCCTCTATAGCAGCGCTGAAGGCATCACCTGGGGCGAAAAACAGAGGCATTAAAGTCACGTCAGGAAGCACTACTTCACAAAATAACCACAGCAAGCCTGGATCATTGAGTCAGAGAAAGATACAGCAGGGAAATAGGCCATTCAGCCCATCAAATCCATGTCTACCATCAACCACCCATTTACACTATTCCATCAAGTCTTTAACATCAAGTCTTTCAAGATTGTGGCACACCCCTCTATTTAGGGCAATTTACATTAGCCAATTAACTCACAAGCTACACACACAAAATGCTGGACGATCTCAGCAGGCCAGGCAGCATCTATGGAAAAGAGTAAACAGTGGACGTTTCAGACTGAGACCCTTCGCCAGGGCTGGAGAGAAAAAAAAGATGAGTAGATTTAAAAGGTGGGGAGAAGGAGGGAGGAACACAAGGTGATGGTTGAAACTGGGACGGGGGGGCAGGGTGAAGTAACGAGCTGGGAAGATGATTGGTGAAAGAGATACAGGGTGAGAGAAGGGGGTGTCTGATAGGAGAGGGCAGAAGGCCTTGGAAGAAACTAAAAGGAGGAGGCGCACCCGAGGGAGGCGATGGGGAACGGTGAAGGGGAGGGGGGGGGGCATTACCAGAAGTTTGCTGAATCGATGTTCATGCCATCAGGTTGGAGGCTACCCAGACGGAATTTAAAGTGTTGTTCCTCCATTCTGAGCGTGGCCTCGTCGTGACATAAGGTAATTCTTTTAGACAGTACAGCACAGTATAGACCTTCAACTCACAATGTTGTTCCAACTTTTTAACCCTCCCTTCCCACATAGTCCTCTATTTTTTTTCATCTGTGTGCCTAACTAAGAGTCTCATTAATGTATCTGCCTCCACCATCACCCCTGGCAGCGCATTCCACACGCTTACCATTCCCTGTATATAAAACAACTACCTCACATCCGTCCTAGACTTTCCTGCAAACACCTTAATGTTACACCCCTTTGATTTAGCCATTTCTACCCTGGTTTTTCCCACTGGCTGCCCCCGGTCAGGCTCCATACCTGTGTGACATCCGAACACCCAGATTCGGAAGCCGTCGTACCTACACTGGCATTTCATCAGGTTGTTGGAGAAATCAGACTCTGCCACCTCATAGTTGGGGTTGATGTGGACCTAAGGAAAGAGGAGAGTGCCAACAATGTCCATCGCCAGCAAGAGAGAAACTCATCTTCCAACCTTAAAGTCATCATGATTTACTTCTGTTTTATTTGCCATATACCCTACACACTCACACACTCACACTCACACTCACACACACTCACACACACAAACACACAAATGTACTCAAGACTTTTGCACAATACTATAGTAATTTTATGTATTTCCCTTTACTGCTGCTACTATAAAAAAAATTATGTGACATACGTGAGTGATGATAAACCTGATTCTGATGTGGGTCTCTATTGTGAACTGAGAGCAGGTATAGGGGAATTGTGGTTGGGAACAGGGGAAGGTAAAGGGAAGTGCCAGAGGGACCTCCCGTAAGGATCGATAAACCGATTGTTTGGAATCAAATGACCTTGCCTGGTGTGTCAGGGCTGGGCGTGTCTGCACCCATGTCACCTGCCCCAGCACTGCTTCTTTGCCCCACACTCCTCCCGCAGCGCTTCGCTCTCACCATTCCCAACACTCTTTGCTCTCGCCATTCCCGACACTCTTCACTCTCGCCATTCCCAACACTCTTCGCTCTCGCCATTCCCGACACTCTTCGCTCTCGCCATTCCCGACACTCTTCGCTCTCGCCATTCCCGACACACTTCGCTCTCGCCATTCCCGACACTCTTCGCTCTCACCATTCCCAACACTCTTCGCTCTCGCCATTCCCGACACTCTTCGCTCTCGCCATTCCCGACACTCTTCGCTCTCGCCATTCCCAACACTTCGCTCTCGCCATTCTCAACACTCTTCACTCTCGCCATTCCCAACACTCTTCACTCTCGCCATTCCCAACACTGTTCGCTCTCACCATTCCCAACACTCTTCGCTCTCACCATTCACAACACTCTTCGCTCTCGCCATTCCCAACACTCTTCGCTCTCGCCATTCCCAACACTCTTCACTCTCACCATTCACAACACTCTTCGCTCTCGCCATTCCCAACACTCTTCGCTCTCACCATTCCCAACACTCTTCGCTCTCACCATTCACAACACTCTTCGCTCTCGCCATTCCCAACACTCTTCGCTCTCACCATTCCCAACACTCTTTGCTCCCGCCAGATTTACAAACTTGCTCTCTGCTCCGTGTTGACAAAACAGTTCTGTGCAAAAGTCTCAGGCACCCTAACTACCTATGTGTGTCTAGGACTTTAACACAGTACTGTACATTTACATGTACTAGGAATTTTATATGTTATAAGTTATATTAACGTATAAAAAGTAGTTTAAAGTCTTTACAGTACAGCGCAGTGACAGGGGTGGTAGATAGAAGGGGTGGGGAGATCTAATTAGAATGGTTGATCAGATTAACTGCCTGGTGGAGGAAATGTTTAAAATGGCAAGAAGTTTCACTATCAGCCAACAATATTAGGAGGGGGACTCCCAAACCCCCAGCTACAAAAGCAGGTGAGAGGCTAGATATCCCGTGCTAAGTAATCCGCCTCCACTCACCACGACAGAATCTTCACACCACCTCCTGGTGTCACTCCAGGAGTGACTTTTCAATCAGCATGTGGCACGCCCAGAAAGACTGAGAAAAAGGGAGGGTGTCAGGACCGGAGACGAGGGTCGGGCCAGCTCTGCTCGTTGTTCTACGATGTTCAATCCTCCATCGGTAGTGCTGAGGCTGTGACACTGCTCCGGCTGTTCCAGGCTTCGTATCTGCGAGTTTTGCGTGGATTTGCCTCACTGTGTGGTGAACTGAGCCCGAGCCCATTGCTGATCCGGGTCCGGGTTATGGACTCAATTTCATTCCAAATGCTATTGTTCACTTCTATCTGCACAATTCGTGTTTCTCTCTCTCTCTCTCTCTGCTTGGTCTTTTTTGAATAAATTGGGTTCTTTCAGGTTTCCTGTTTCATGGCTGCCTCTAAGCAGACGAATCTCAAGGTTGTATAATTTATACATATTGATAATAAACGTTCTTTGAACTTCCAAGTGAAGCTAATCTTGTAGACCATGATGGGGCATGTCGTTAGTGCTGCTACCCTTCAGCTCCAGCCCCCGCCTGTCTGACACATCCCAAAGATGTGGGGGTTGCTGGGGCAATCACACCACACCCTCACAGTCAGGAAAGTACAAGCATGGACACTTTCTGAGGACAGTGAGATGTGGAACACCCCCATTCTAACGACTTTCTAGAGGAGCAGTGAGAGTATCCTGTCTGGCCGCATCACTGTGTGGTACAGGAGCTGCAAGGCGTCAGACCTCAAGACCCTACAGAGGACAGCAAAACCCACCGAGAGAGTCACCAGGTCTCCTCTCACCTATTTATGACTGGGAACACTGCAAATGAAAGGCCCAAATCACTGTTGAGAGTCTTTACCAGCTGTCCCACAGGAAGGAGGTACTGGAACATCAGGACTAGGACTGCCAGACTGGGTAACAGCTTCTTCCCTCAGGCTGTGAGACTAATGAATACCCCTAATGCCACCACTGAGGTCTCGTCACTAGGACAGCAAGCTGTTCACTGTTTACTTGTGTTGCGCTTTAATACATGAATTGTGAATTATATTTATTAACTTATTTATAGTATAATATTTTGATTTATTTACTGTGTGTAATTCATGTTGTGTGGGTGCACTGTGATTCGGAGGAACGTTGTTTCATTTGGTTGTATTATTATTATTATCCAGACAGATGGCAATAATCGTGAACTTGGACTTGGCTGGTTCTCTGTACCTGAAAGACATAGTTTCCGGGTTTCACGTCGGTGATATCGATCCATTGGCAGTCGATGTCATGGCGGTAGAGGTCCCAGCAGCCCACACTGATACCTTGCTCTCCAAAGTTGGCGCATGCGTAATCCTTGTAAATACCTGGGGGAAATGAGGGGGAGAGACGGGGAAAGATTAGCCCAGGCTGAGCTGCTGACGTTGAAGGCTTCAGTGGGAATGTATTCCAAATCCTTGAGTAATGTCTCTCCCTAAAATTACCAAAATTCTCTCCCTCCCTCTTCTCGCTTTTCCATTCCCCATTCTGCTTCCCCTTTTAACCCTTCCCCTCTCCTCACCTGACAGTCGTCTCCCTCTGGTGTTGTTTCTTCTTACCCTTTCTCCTATGGTCCACTCTCCTCTCCTACCAGATTCCTTCCTTTTCCATCTATATATCCCAACGTCTCACTTCATCCCCCCTCTCCCCACCCACCTACCCCTCGCCCATCACCTGCCACCTGGTACTTCTCCTCCTCCCCCTCCCACCTTCTAATTCTGACTTCCTCCCCCCTCCTTTCTAATCCTGATGAAGGGTCTCAGCCCAAACATTGGCTGTTCATTCACCTTCGTAGACACGGCCTGACCTGTTGAGTTCCTGCACATTTTACTTTGACTAACAATGATCACACAATGATTCCCAACCCCATTCACATCATTGAGACCTCCTCTTACCCTTGCATCAGAAGGTTCAAATGTCCCTCGAGGGATGAGGCAGTCCTGAAGGAGTTAACCCTTATGGGGCAGGTTCAGGCCAATACGGAACTCATTAGACCATAAAGACCATTAGACAGCAGAATAGAATTAGGCCATTTGGCCCATCAAGTCCTCTCTGTAATCAATAATGGCTGATTTATTTTCCCTCTTTCTCCTCGCCATAACTTTTGACATTCTTATTTATCAAGACTTATCAATGTCTGCTTTAACTGTCTTGGCCTCCACAGCCATTTATAGCAATGAATTCCACAGATTCACTGCTTACTGGGTAATGAATTTCCTCCTCATTCTGTTCTAAAGGCTCATCTTGAGGCTCTTCTGAGTGTGCCCTCTGGTCCTGGACTCTCCCACTAATGGAAACATCCTCTCCACATCCACTCTATCTGTGCCCTCTGGTCCTGGACTCTCCCACTATAGGAAACATCCTCTCCACATCCACTCTATCTTTGTCCTCTGGTCCTAGACTCCCCCACTATAGGAAACATCCTCTCCACATCCACTCTATCTGTGTCCTCTGGTCCTAGACTCCCCCACTATAGGAAACATCCTCTCCACATCCACTCTATCTGTGCCCTCTGGTCCTAGTCTCCCCCACTAATGGAAACATCCTCTCCACATCCACTCTATCTGTGCCCTCTGGTCCTAGACTCCCCCCATAGGAAACATCCTCTCCACATCCACTCTATCTGTGCCCTCTGGTCCTAGACTCCCCCGCTATAGGAAACATCCTCTCCACGTCCACTCTATCTGTGTCTACTGGTCCTGGACTCTCCCACTAATGAAAACATCCTCTCCACATCCACTCTATCTGTGTCCTCTGGTCCTAGACTCCCCCACTATAGGGAACATCCTCTCCACATCCACTCTATCTGTGTCCTCTGGTCCTAGACTCCCCCACTATAGGAAACATCCTCTCCACATCCACTCTATCTGTGTCCTCTGGTCCTAGACTCCCCCACTATAGGAAACATCCTCTCCACATCCACTCTATCTGTGCCCTCTGGTCCTAGACTCCCCCACTATAGGAAACATCCTCTCCACATCCACTCTATCTGTGGTCCTAGACTCCCCCACTATAGGAAACATCCTCTCCACATCCACTCTATCTGTGCCCTCTGGTCCTAGACTCCCCCACTATAGGAAACATCCTCTCCACATCCACTCTATCTGTGTCTACTGGTCCTAGACTCCCCCACTATAGGAAACATCCTCTCCACATCCACTCTCTCTCGGCCTTTCACCCCCCAACTTAACATTGATGTCCTGGCTCTGAACATCCTGTTGTCTGAGGGAACAGCGCAATGCAGGAATAGGCCATTTGACCCACAATCTTTGTGCTGAGCATGATTGCCAAAGTAAAACAAATCCCTTCTGCCTGTATTTAACATGTATCTCTTCATTCCCTGTAAATTCACGTATCTAACCTCCAGCCTCTATTGTATCTGTATCAACTATCGTCCCAGGTACCCAGAACTCTGTAAAACAAAACTGTCCTGCTCATCTCCTTTAAACTTTCCCCCTCTCAACTTAAATGCATGCTCTCTAGTATATGGTATTTCTACTCCGGGGAAAAGATCGTGGCTGTCTATTTTTGCCTCTCATAATTCTATGCACCTCAGTTCTTATTGTGTGTTGTTCCAATGGTGAAACTAGCCCAGCTGTTTGGAAGATGTGTTGGGGGTGGTGAGACTAAACCACCCCACACTCAATGTGCAGAGTCACTTCAGGAGCAGCACTTCCCTACACAAGAAGATTTATTACTTCACTATTGACCGCTCCGTGCTGAAAGATAAAACAGGAGCTGAAAATATCCGAACTGAAATATCCCTGGAGGCAGAAAGAGGACTCTGTGAGCTGTGCGGAAACGTTGCTGCTTTCGGGAATGGCTCATTCTGGGATTAGGGTCAATTTATCACCTGGTTTCCTGCGTCTGAGCAGGAAGTGACTATGAGGCCATGTCTCCGGGAGCCCCCTCGACCCTCCAATGTCATTGGTTCCCCCACTCCCCCAACTAACCACCCCTCCTCGCACAGCACATCTGGATTCACAATCTGCTCTAAACCACAATCCCCCTCAAGACTCTGTTGCCATGGTTTCAGGCTCTCTGCTTTTTCCAGTGTTATTCTGATCCAAGGATATAACGTGTGATCTTTTAATAATAGCTGGGGAAGAGGCGACCCCCCCTCCTGTTAGATTGTTTGAGGTAACTTGTTTTTTATTCTTTCTTGCTTCTCTTCTAAGATTTGTATATCTGTGCACTTGTAATGCTACTGTGACACCGTAATTTTCTTTGGGATCAATAAAGTATCTATATATCTATCTATTTAAAGATATATATGTTGGCGCGTGGCCAAGTGGTTAAGGCGTTCGTCTAGTGATCTGAAGGTCGCTAGTTCGAGCCTTGGCTGAGGCTGCATGTGTGTCCTTGAGCAAGGCACTTAACCACACATTGCTCTGCGACGACACCGGTGCCAAGCTGTGTGGGTCCTAATGCCCTTCCCTTGGACAACATTGGTGGAGTGGAGAGGGGAGACTTGCAGTTTGGGCAACTGCTGGTCTCCCATAAAAAAAAACCTTGCCCAGGCTTGTGCCCTGGAAACTCTCCAAGGTGCAAATCCATGGTCTATCGAGACTAACGGAGGCCTACATAAAGATATATAATATCCATGAACAGTTTGCACTCTGTAGTCTGACTTGGCCACTATCCCGTGCCTGGTTCGTGTGAGAGGACCAGGACAACGCAGACACAAGGACTGCTGTTGACGTGCTTACCTTCTGCCATGAAAGAGGCCATTTGACCTGCTGGCCTCATGCCAGGAACCAGCAGAACAGCCCAACAGCTTACCTCTCTGTACCCCCACTACCACACGGTTTTGCCTCCCGCCCCTCTCCAGGATTCGCCAACAGCCCACCACCCCCTCTGACTTTGGGATGCACCAGAGCAACAACCCAAATGAACGTGCTCCCCCCCTGCCCCTTTGTGGTCTAAACAATTTGCTCTATTTGTCACATGTACATCGAGACACAGTGAAACGTGCCACTCCTGTCAATTCGAATCGGCAAGTACTGTGCTGGGGACATGCCACAAGCACCGCCACGCTTCCAGGACAACCACACTGTGCCCACAACTCACTAATCCTAACCCTAACCCGCAGGTCTTTGGAACGTGGGAGAAAACCAGAGCAACTGGAGGTCACGGGGTGAAAGGGCAGCGGCGGAAACTGAACCCGATTGCCACTGTAGATATTAGAAAAAGCTTCATTTGTCACATGTACATCAAAACACAGAGAGAAATATGTTGTTTGTGTCAATGATCAATACAGTCCAACGATATCCTGGGTGCAGCCTGCCCGTGTCGCCATGCGTCCAGCACCAACAAAGAGTGCCCACGACTCACTAACCCGAGCACGTATGTCTTTGGAAACCAGAGCACCTGGAGAACATATAAACTCTTACAGACAGCAGTGGGAATCAAATCTTGATGCTGTCCAGGAAAGAAAAACTGCCGTCCTTACCCAGGCTAGCTGGATAATTCCAGGCTGACCAATGTCTGGGTAACTCCAGACTGACCAGTGTCTGGGTAACTCCAGACTGTCCAATGGTCTGGGTAACTCCAGACTGGTCTGGTAACTCCAGACTGACCAGTGTCTGGGTAACTCCAGACTGACCAGTGTCTGGGTAACTCCAGACTGTCCAATGGTCTGGGTAACTCCAGACCAGTCTGCTGACTCCAGACTGTCCAATGGGCTTGACTTCCCAACAGCCCTCAGAAATGCTTCAACAATCCACCCAGCTCAGGAGCTGCTGTTCTGTCACCCCTTCTCACACGCAATGGAGACATAGTGATTCAGTATTACTGTTCCTCAGGTTACACAGAATCTCATCTCCTTTGAATCCACTCATTCTTCCCACTGATTCTTTACAAGACCTTTGTCCATTTACCCCTCATCTCCCCCGCCCCCACTACCCACCGGACAAGATTCAAGCACCATTGCCTGACTTACCTCTTTCGCAATCCGAGTCTTCTAGGCAGAAGCTTGCTTTGTGCCCCTCGGCCACTTTACTGCCATTGAAGGTGAGGAGGTCGTAGTGTGTGAAGACTTCCATGCTGTGGTAGTGTCTGTAAGGACAGGAACAGATTCGAGTAGTGAGCTCCAAGGTCGGACAAACAGGCGCTGTACAATGTTTCACCAGCCCTGTTCAAAGCCACGATTTGTTATAACCATATAACAATTACAGCACGGAAACAGGCCATCTCGACCCTTCTAGTCTGTGCCGAACACTTATTCTCACCTAGTCCCATCGACCTGTGCTCAGCCCATAATCCTCTATTCCTATCCTGTCCATATACCCATCCAATTTTACTTTAAATGACAATATCAAACCTGCCCCTACCACATCTACCAGAAGCTCGTTCCACACAGCTACCACACAGTTCCACACAGCTACCACACAGTTCCCCCTCATGTTACCCCTAAACTTTTGCCCCTTAACTCTCAACTCATGTCCTCTTGTTGAATCTCCCCTACTCTCAATGGAAAAAGCCTATCCATGTCAACTCTATCTAACCCCCTCATAATTTTAAATACCTCTATCAAGTCCCCCCTCAACCTTCTACGCTCCAAAGAATAGAGACCTAACTTGTTCTGCAACAGAACTTTATTAATTATTTATTTAGTGGTTTAGCATGGTATGTGACCAATTAATCTACTAACTTAGACACCTTTGGAGTGTGGGAGGAAACCGGATGACTTGGAGGAAATCCACATGGTCACAGGGAGAACGTACAAACTCCTCACAGACAGCAGCGTGAGGAGTTGCTAGTGTTTCAGTAGCTTTCCACTAATCGCTCCGCTACCATGCTGCCCCAGTAGATAAGCATAACTAAAAAGTTGTGGAGATTGCACCTTATTCTCTGCTTGGGCACAGAGCAGCTTTCCAGCTTCAACTGTAAGCTCAGCAATTTCTCATCTTGGTTATCGGTTTATTACTATCACATGTACCAAGACGCAGGAAAAGGCTTTAGTTTACAAACAGATCATTGTGCGCACAAGTACAGTGAAAAGAAACACACGAAAAGGAACTCCCCGCTGAACATCGACGGCTCCTCAGTTGAGATCGTTAAGAGCACCAGATTTCTTGGTGTTAACCTGACGGAGAATCTCACCTGGTCCCTCAACACCAGCTCCATAGCAAAGAAAGCCCAGCAGCATCTCTGCTTTCTGCGAAGGCTGAGGAAAGTCCATCTCCCACCCCCCCCCATCCTCATCACATTCTACAGGGGTTGTATTGAGAGCATCCTGAGCAGCTGCATCACTGCCTGGTTCGGGAATTGCACCATCTCGGATCGCAAGACTCTGCAGCGGATAGTGAGGTCAGCTGAGAAGATCATCGGGGTCTCTCTTCCTGCCATCACAGACATTTACACTACACGCTGCATCCGCAAAGGAAACACCATTATGAAGGACCCCGTGCACCCCTCATACAAACTCTTCTCCCTCCTGCCGTCCGGGAAAAGGCTCCGAAGCATTCGGGCTCTCACGACCAGACTATGTAACAGTTTCTTCCCCCAAGCCATCAGACTCCTCAATACCCAGAGCCTGGACTGACACCTTACTGCCCTATTGTCTTGTTTATTATTTATTGTAATGCCTGCACTGTTTTTGTGCACTTTATGCAGCCCTGGGTAGGTCTGCAGTCTAGTGTAGTTTTTGTCTATGTTTTTTTTACGTAGTTCAGTCTAGCTTTTGTACTGTGTCATGTAATACCATGGTCCTGAAAAATGTTGTCTCATTTTTACTATGTACTGTTTCAGCAGTTATGGTCAAAATGACAATAAAAGTGACTTGACTTGATGATGTGGAATATATTGTTGTAGCCACAGAGGAACTGCAGTGCAGGGAGACAAATTAGGTGCAAAGCTCACAACGGGGTAGATTGTTGCTGTTGTTCCTCTCCACGCTTGTGACATGTCGGCAGAAACATTGCCATTTCTTTAACATTTGTCTGTTTTTCTTTACAAGACTGAGTTGCTAGATTGACTCTCAGCCCAGCTATTATGGAAAGTGTGGAGGAAACAGGCCAGATTCAAACCCATAATTACTCGCCCCTATGTCCGGTGTGGATATCACTACGCCACCAGCTGGCTAGCGAGGTAGATTTGGAGATCAGGAATTCATCTTTAGCATAAGAAAGCTTTGTTCAAGAGTCTGACAGAAGCTGTCCTTGAGCCTGGTGGTATGTGCTTTCAGGCTTTTGTATCTTGTGCCTGACGTGAGAGAGGAGAGAAGAGATCATTTCTATTATGTCAGCTGCTTTACCGAGACAGCGAGAAGAATAGATAGGGTCCATGGACAGAAGATTGGTTTTCAACCTTCTATGAGAAAGTCCTCCAGCTTTCTGATGAATTTTTTAACTACGCTTCTTTGGATCTATAACACACGCACACCATTGCCATTTTGAAAGCGTTCTGCTCTCTTCCTTTGTTTAGACCCAAAGTGGGTGAGTTCTCATTGGAAGCAAACAAAACTCATGGACTGTTTGTCCCACGTAGTCTCAATAACAGTAACTTTCCCCAAGCAGTAAGACTGATCAAAACCTCCACCCACGACCACCCCAACACACCCCCAACCATCATTTCATATTAGTCACCTAACGTACAGACGCTCTGTGCCAGGCATCAACTTCATTGTCAACCTATCAATCTATGTATATAGTTATAGTTATTGTGTTTGTATTATTATCCTCTTCTTTAGCTTATTGTGTTTTCCATCTGCTGCATCAGATCATTCTCCCTTACGCTTGTACACTGTACAGGAAATTACATTAAGCCATCTTGAATCGAAATGACAAGGAACTAACTCACAGGAGCATTTTGAGAAAAACTGGTCTCTCTAGAAAGGCTCCAAATAACAATTTAAAGAAAAGGGGGAAAGGAGGAGGCCACTTGGCCCATCAAGTACATGACTGTACTTTGCATATCAGCTTCATCAGTCATTCCCATCCGAAAGCCCTGATCCAAGGAGATCCTACCACCAAACATATCTTTACACTCCTTGCCCCTCCGCTTTCCACAGGGATAACTCCCTCTGTAATTCCCTTGTCCATTCATCTGTCCTCCCAGCACTTACCCCGGCAAGCAGGCAAAGAGCCACACCTGCCTATACACCTCCTCCCTCACCTCCATTCGGGGCCCCAAACAGTCCTTCCAGGTGAGGGGACATTCCACCTGCGAACCGGCTGGGGTTGTCCAGCATGTCTGGCGCTCCCAATGCGGCCTCCTCTACATCGGAGAGACCTGTCGTAAATTGGGGGACCCCTTTGTCATGCCCCTACGACTCATCGCCAAAAGCAGGACTGCCCGGTGGCCGAATGTTTTAATTCCAACTCCCATTCCCGTTCTGACGGATCAGTCCATGGTCTCCTCTCATGCCAAGATCTGGCCACCCTCAGAGTGGAGGAGAAACACCCTATTTCCATCTGTGTAACCTCCAACCCGATGGCATGAACATCGATTTCTCCTTCCTGTAAAAAACATTCCCTCCCCATCCCTTCTTCCTCTATTCACCTGCCTATCACCTCCCACTGGGTTGCCTTCTCCTTCCCTTTCTCCTGTGAGCCACTCTCTTCTCCTATCAGATCCCTTTACCTCCCCAGCTACCTAGCCTTACCTATCAACTTCCAGCTGACCTCCTTCCCCTCCCCCCACCATTTTATTCTGGCACCTTTCCCCTTCCTTTCCAGTTCCGATTAAGGGTCTCGGCATGAAACATCGACCATCTATTCACTTCCATGGATGCTGCCTGACCTGCGGAGTCCCTCCAGCATTGTGCTTGCTGCTTTGGATTTCCAGCATCTGCCGTTTGTGAAAAAAACAACTTGCCTGAATTCCTCTCGGATCTTTCCCCAAAAAAGTTAAATCTGAGCCCCACCGTCTTTATCCAATCGCTCAAGTGAAAAACTCTGACATCCGTCTCAGAGCTCGCCATTAGCTTGTCCACCTCGATCAAACCACCTTCTCTACGAACTAGCTGCTCAGGTGTACCGCTGTAGCGGAAATCCCTCATCCCTGGACCCATTCCAAAGAAGAGGAAAAGTGGATGCAGAGAAGGAAATGGGAATCTGCAGCACCTCCATTAAAGCATTTTACAGCTTTTCCTGGGAGCAACCTGTCAATTAATCTCAGGCATTATTTGCCTCGGGGTTATTTACACAGTTGACATGAAGAATGTTGGAAGGATTTTTAACATACTTCTCAGAGCACAGCCGTTGAGGGAAACAGCCGCGGAGTATTCCCTTGTTTATCGAGCTGGGAAAATAAAAATATTAGAAAGTGGATGTCCAATAATTGGGGATTAAAACCTGGCTGGAAGTTTCCATTTATTCCTGAAGGATTTGAGGTTTCCAACCTGTGGAATGTTCCAAGTTGTCAAGACACTCTCTGCCAGTGGCTGCTGCTTTCTGGGACCCTCCTGCTTTTGCTGGCAAGGAACCCTGCCTATTCGGTAGCTAGTCCTCTGGCCCCAGGCCCAAGGCTGAGCTAACCCGCACGCAGAGAACACCAGCATTCAGCCTGTGGTCGGGCCTGTCCACTCCACATGCCAGACAAACCCACCAGGGAAGTGCGGGGTCAGGGCACCTTGGTGTTCCACGCCCCCCCCCCCCCAATCCTGAGGCATGTAGAAGCCTCAGCAAGGTGTGGGCTTCACAAAAAACCACTGAAGGGACCCAAATGGTCAGGTAGCATCCATGGAGGAAAATGAACGGTTGCTATTTTGGGTCAAGACTTCATCTGGGCTGAGCGACAGAGGGAACATAGCTGTCGTGGAGAGGTGGAGGGAAGGGTTGGAACAAGACCTGGGAGGTGATGGGTGGATTTAGGTGAGCAGGGGAGAGTGGGAAAAGTGACAGAGGGTGGGAGGTGATGGGTGGATTTAGGTGAGCAGGGAAGAGTGGGAAAAGTGACAGAGGGTGGGAGGTGATGGGTGGATTTAGGTGAGCAGGGATGATGGGCAGATGGAGGAAGGGTGAGCAGGGAAAGTGACAGAGGATGGGAGGTGACAAAGGGCTGCAGATAATCAGTGATCCCTATCAGATTCCGCGATCTGCTGCCCATGATCACCTCTCACCTGGATCCACCCATCACCTCCCAGCCTCTGTCGCTATTCCCACTCTCCCACTCCTGTCTGCCCGTTACTTCTCAGCTGGATCCACCCAGCCTCTATCGCTATTCCCACTCTACCCCCCACCATCTGCCCATCATCCCTCTTCACCTGCGTCCCAGCCTCTGTTGCTACTCCCACGTCTGCCCATCACCTCTCCTGACCTGGATTCACCCTTCACCTCCAGCTCTGGCTCCATCCCTTCCCCCCAGTCCTAAAGTAACGATGGCCGTAACAGTCTGGATTGAGGAAAGCCCCCAGCACCACCTGAGAACAACAACTGAGAGGCCGAGGGTTTGGTAGGACAGAGGGAATATCAGTGAGAGGATCACGTGCCAGTTCCTGATTGGAGAGCACTGAGCATGCGCAGGGTTTGCCGGGTAGCGGGGTTAAGATGCGTTTGCTTATTTCTGCTAATAAAAGTTCTTTAATTCTTCCAGAATATGATTCTTCATTGTTAACCCATGGAATGTGACATAACAGCCAGGATTGACACAGAGATCTGGAGGGTCCCCTTTTCCTCTTCAACCCTCAATTCAACTCAAAACTAATTTGTTTTCTCTCTTTCCCACTCCTGACGAAGCAAATTTGAGTGGGTTTGGTTTGTCACCGAAGGCCCATTCAAACTGGTGGAGAATATTCTGACCAGTTGTTTCACCGGCCGGTGCAGAGGCTCCAAAATGCAGGCTCGAAAGAGACTTCAGAGGCTTATAGACTCAGCCATTTCCCTCAGGAGCACAGCCCTCCCCACCAGCGAGGACACCTTCAACAGGCAGTGCCTCGAGAAGACAGCGTTCATCACGAAGGACCCTCAATACCTGAGACATGCCCTCTTCCTGTTACAACGGGGAGGAGGTACAAGAGTCTGAACAGCCACACTCATTGTTTTAGGCCAAACTTTCCGCCACCAGATGTCTGAATGTTCCATGAACACTTTCATAAACACAGATTCCGCAGATGCCGGAGATCTTGAGCAATACAAAGAACATGTGGGATGAACTCAGCAAGCTGACATGTGCGCCACCCATAAACACTACTTCCACTACTTCACTAGTTCTCTTTTGCACCGTTTATTTATTCTTTTGCAACTTACAGTCGTTTATATGTCTTTCACTGTAGTGGTGAAACAATTTTCTTAACCAAGGGACCCATACTGTTCAGAACGTCAGTGATAATAAACCTGAGTTGGATTCCAGTCCTTAACATGAAATACTCGCAGCACACACAAAATGCTGGAGAAACTCAGCAGGCCAGGCAGCATCTATGGAAAATACGTTTTGGGGCAAGATCCTTCATCAGGACTGGAAAAAGAGATGAGAAGTCAGAGTAAGAAGGTAGAAGGAGGGGAGGAAGAAGTACAAGCAGGTGATAGGTGAAACCAGGAGATGGGGAGGGGGTGAGGGGAAGTTGACTGGTGAAAGAGGTAAAGGGCTGGAGGTCAGGAAATCTGATAGGAGAGGGTAAAAGACCATGAAAGAAAGGGAAGGAGGAGGAACACTAGAGGGAATTGAAGGGAAGGCAAGGAGATGGGTTAGAGGGGGAAACAGTAATGGGAATGGTGAAGGGAGGCAATTACCGGAAGCTTGAGGAAGCTGGAGGCTACCCAGATGGAAGATGAGGTGTTGCTCCTCTAACCTGAGCGTGGCCTCATCGCAGCAGTAGAGGAGACCGTGGACTGACATGTCGGAATGGGAATGGGAAGTAGTATTAGAATGGGTGGCCACCGGAAGATCCCGCTTTTTCTGGCAGATGAAGTGTAGGTGCTCAACGAAGCGGTCTCCCAATCTACGTTAGGTCAGCTGAAACACTAGCCCCGCTTCTCTCGCCGAGGTTGCTGCGTTTTCCAGCGTTCACTGTTTTTATTCCAGAGCTCTGCTTTGCGTGGTTGGATGAGTTGAGTTTTGCGTGGGATCCCAAGCTGGAATCCTATCTGCCCTCCCAGTTCGGTGCAGGAGATCCCAGACCCTCTCCTTCTCAAGCGGAGGCTGCCAACAGCGGCTCACCACGAGTCCTCTGTCCCGGGCCGATAGAAGATTGAATGGCCCTGTGGCTGCCGCTTTAACCTCACAACTTCATACATCTTTGAGGTGAAGATCCTTCCTCTCTCGGGGACGAGGTCTTTGGAGCATCAGCTGGCTTTTCTGTAGCTCGTGCTTTTTATGGGCTGGGATTGCTAACCCCATTCTCAACCGTGCTCCACCTGCAGCTGGGCTCGGCGTTGTCCATGCTGGAGCTTTTGCTCACGGTGGCGTTCCCAAGGTCTCGGTCTCCATTTAAACTGCTAAGACCACACGCCTACCTGCGGGATCCTGCTGTACGCACGTCGAACGCTGTGATTCCTTAGTCGTGGTGCCTGTCAGTGCCTCAGACATTTCTCAATGACTGTTAAGTGCCTTGAAACCCTCCCGAGGTTTAAGCAGGAGGTTGCAGATTTCCCTGTGTGAAGGCTTCCAGCCCGTGATGTCAGGAGGATTGGAATGTACTCGGCAAAGTCTGCGGATTGGCCAGGATCCAGCCCCCAAAGGCGGCCACCAGGAGCTGGATTGTTCTACTTCAGCGAGCATCTATTCAGCCAGCTTTCCAGAAATTGGCACTTGGATAATTTTCTAAGAACTTGCTTCATTTTGTTCTCGAGTTATTGAGCTGCTCTCTGCAGAATGGGTCTCCTGGGTTCAATCCTGAACCCAGATCAGATCTCTTCCTGTGACCATGGGCAACAGCACGGAACAGCCTGATATTGCATCTCCACTTAACCAGAACAAAGCGATTCAGATCATAGCACCATAGGACATAGGAGAGGGAATAAGCCAGTTTAGGAAAATTCCCCCCCGTAATCTTTGACACCCTTACTAATCAAGAACCTGTCAGCCTCTGCTCTAAATATATTGAATGGTGCAGCCTCACAGCCATCCGCGGCAGTAAATTCTACAGCTTCATCATTCTCTGGCTAAAGAAATTCCTCCTCATTTCTGTTCTGAATAGACATCCTTGTAATCTGAGGTTGTACCTTCTGGTCTTAGTCTCTCCATCTACAAGAAATAACCTCTCCATGTTCACTCTATCTAGGCCTTTCAATATTTGATAGGTTTCAAAGGAATTTCCCCCTTCATTCTTCTAAATTCCACCGAGTACAGGCCCAAAGCCATCAAATGCTCCCCATGTGTTAACCCTTTCATTTCCAGGATCATTCGCATGAACCTCCTCTGGATGCTCTCCCACACTTCCTTCCTCAGGTTCAGAGGAACAGTCCTCACTCAAAACATCATGCCTACTTCCCTGGGCCTCCCTTGAGTCCAGATGAAGGCCCTCAACCCAAAACGTCATCAATCCACTTCTCACCATAGATGCCGACTGACCTCTCCGAGTTCCACAACCAGTTGGTCTTTCTTTGTCCTCCCTTTTGATTCTTTTAATATTTTCCTAAACTGGTGGGGATTTGCAGCATCAGTTGGCCAGCTGACATGCCTTTGAGAGGTGGGAGAAAGCTTGAGCACCAGAGGAAATCCAAGGTTGGGATTGAAGGCAGGCGACTGGAGCTGTGTGTCAGTGGTTCTACCCAACCTGACTTACTGAGTGTGGAGTAACGGACATCCACTGGCATCTAATAAGGTGTCTGTCCAGTTTTATATATCCAGGAGCGAGTTACAGGGTGGAATTTTATCCAGAAGCGGAATGGTTATATGTAAAATTCAGATCTAAGTGAGAGAACAAGAGAAGGGACGGACAGTAACACTCTAACGACCCCAACGATCCAAGTCCACTTCTGCCACTGCCTGTAAGGAATTCGTACGTTCCCTCCATGACCAGGTGCTCCAGTTTCCTCCCAACTCCAAGGAGTCCTGGTTAAAGTTAGAGAGTTGAGGGCATGCTGTGTTGCTACGTTGGTACCAGGAACATGAAACCACTTGCGGGCTGCCCCCCCCCCCGGCACGTCCTCAGACTGTGATAGTCGTTGAAACAAACGACGCATTTTGCTGTGCACTTTGATGCTTCAATGTACACGTGACAAATAAAGACCATCTTTAAAACTGAAAAGAAACTCGAGGAGTGATGCCTTCATGCGGAGTGTGGCGGGAATGAGGAAGGTACAATAACAATATTTAAAGGACATTGGGATAAGTACATGGGTAGGGAAGGTTAGGAACGGAATCAGTTTTAATATCACTAAATATGGTGTGAAATTTGTTGTTTTGCGCAGCAGTACAGTGCAAGGGATTCAAAACATTACTATAATTTATAACAAGAAATATATAATCGTAGAACTTCCAGTGTGGGGGGAGGGGGAGGTCAACAGCCAGCCCCAGCATGCGTAGCGGCCAGCGCTATTTATTGTTTTTATCTTAAAATGCTTTTATGGGATTATATGATGTTCAAGTTGATTTATCATTCCATTTTAGCTCAGGTTATCCAGTCACTCCCATGTGTGCTTGTGGGTCACCCTGACTGTGTGACCGTCTCCTCCCCCGGCCTGTCTGAGACAGACTGGTTCGCTCCCCGGTCATAGCTCCCAGTTGGCTTGTCCCAGTAAGACCGGCCATTGGGCTGGACGAGCCCCTCTCGTCTGTCATCACGGACCGAATGCTCGCCACGAGCAATTTTAAAAGAAGTAGCGTGAAAAGGGAGCAGATTAGTGAGGTGGTGCTCGTGGGTTCACAAATCTGATGGAGAAGGGGAAGAAGCTGTTACTAAAACACTGAGTGTATGTTGTCAGGCCCTTGTACCTCTCTCTGGTGGACAAACGGGCCAAGTGTTAGCAAATGGGACCAGCTTAGATGAGCACTGTGTTTCTATGCTGTATGACTATATAAGTCTTTGGGGGAGGGGAGTACGGTAGGGGTTGTGTAAGAGACTGAATTCCACTCAGAAGGTTTGGGAATTACATGCGGAGCACAGATTCCCACGAGGGAGTTACAGGGTGGATTTTTTTCCCCTTAAACATCTGCTGTGATCTTGCTAAGACTAGACTGTTTACAGTAAGTGCTCACGGCTGAGACAGCTCCAAGTGAAGCCAATGACGTTTACTGATCAGTGACGGGACTACTCAGCGAAATAGTTTCCAGCCGGTGAGATAGCGCTTAGCCAATGCATGGATTACACTCTACACCGGAGGTTTCTGTGTGACGTGGGGACAGAGGGGCCTAGAAGGTGGCAGGAACCGTCCACAAAGTCCAGTGTAGTACTCTGCTATTCCTGCTGAATTGCAGAACGTCAGAGCACGAAGCTGCATCGGATCTAAAGCACCAGTCAGATCGTAGCCTGAGCCCTGTGAACGAGTCTGGTCACGAAAAAGCCTTGCCTTCACACTACTACCATCAGGCAGGAGGTACAGAAGCCTCAGGTCCCACACCACCAGGTTCAGGAACAGTTATTACCCCTCAACTCTCAGGTTCCTGAACTAGTATAGATAACTTCACACTGAACCGATTCCCTCTACAGACTCAATTAAGAACTCTGCAACTCATGTTCTCAATATTATTTATTTAATTGTTTGATTTGCAGTTTGTTTTATTTTGCACGCAAGTTGCTTGTCAGTCTTTGTGTGCAGATTTTAATCGATCCTATTGTATTTCAATTATGAATGCCTGCAAGAAGATGAATCTCAAGATAGTATATGGTGACGTGTACGTAATTTGACAGTAAATTTATTTTAATCTTTTGAATCTTACAGGAGAAATGTCACTGCATTGGTGAGGGAGCAGAGGAAATCTACAGCAACGTTGCCGAGACTGGGGATCTGTGGCAGTGGGGAAAGGTTGGAGAGGCGGGGGTTGGTTTCTTTGGGACAAAGGAGACTGAGGGAAGATTTAATCAAGTTAAGTAAAATAATGAGCAAGAGTAAGTGAAAGGAGCAGAGAATTATTCGGTGAAAGGATTAGAGAGGAGATGAGGGATGATGTTTTCCTCGGTGTGGAGGGGTCTGGAATTCAGGTGAGAGGGAGAGCCCCTCCTCACAGGTATGCACTTCGAGGTCCTGCAGATGCTGGAAATCTTGAGAACAACACACAAAGTGTTGGAGGAACTCAGCAGGGGGGAGTAAGCAGTCAAAGTTCTTTTGACTGGATCCTTTCACTGGATCCTGAAGAAATTCCTCCGGCACTTTGAGTATGTTATGGACAAAGAGCCATGACCCGCTGGGCCACAGACCCAGTGCAGGAAGGCTGGGTCAGCAGGGGGGGCTTAGTTCGACCAGTACAGAAAGGATGGGCCAACTGCCTCCTTCCTGTTCATGAATTCGCTAAGAGTCTAACAGGTGATTTCAAACTTGTCTCGTAAACTTTCTGATTCTAATCACCGCGATGTTCGCAGACCAATAAAGTGTTGCTAACGGACTGATGAAATGTTAACAAGCTAATGAAACATCGTTACCTGATCGACGAAATGTTAACTAGCCAATTAAAATACTGTTAACCAACTAATGACATATTACCTAGGCGATAAAATCCCATTAAATGACCCAGCCAATAGAATGACCCAGCCTGGTACAGACTTACGCGTGGCAGCTGTGCCAGATCCAGGCGTGACGGCCAGTCCGCGGGCGGAAGTCGCTCCTGCCAATGTTGAGTATGCGGGAGGAGAAGCGTAGGAGCCGCCGGTGTCCGTAGGGCCAGTTCATCGCGTCTGCCGACTTCGCCAAGCAGCCCTCCTCGTGGGCACAGTAGAGCATGTGCAGGGGTCGGTCCTCCAGGTAGACAGACTGCTGGGCCAGATCAGCGTCCAGCACCAGGTCGGGCGTGGCTGGGAGCATCAAGGAGAGGACAGCGAGCGTCAGTGTCTCATCATCACCTCCCGACAGCAACCCTCCACACCCCTCCTCCCGCCTACCCCGCACCTCCGAATTGTCCAGCAGATGGCTGCCCCTTGGGAGGACTTCACCCCAAAAGGGGAAGGACTCCTGGACAATGCAGATGAGCAGCGAACGAGAGTTAGATTCTGAAAATGGAAGCTCCCACAGGTCAGACAACACCTTCCAAACCCACCACCTCCACCAGCAAGGAGAAGAGTGGCAAAGCCCAGGGAACGCCACCTCACATCACCGTGATTTAACACTCAAATTAAAGATTAAATTTGCTTTATTTGTCACACGTACATCAAAACATGTAGTGAAACGTAGAACGACCAACACAGTCTAAGATTGTGTTGTATCAAGACTGCAAGTGTGGCCATGCTTCCGGAGCCAATGTAACATGCCCACTATTCACTAACCCTAACCTGTAATTCTTTGGGATGTGGGGGAGGGGTTGGAAATCAGAGCACCCGGAGGAATGCACATGGGGATCACGGGGAGAAGGTTCAAACTCATTGCAGACAGCAGTGGGAATTGTACGTCGATGGGTGATCTCTGGTGCTATGCCAACCCCTACTCTACGGTGCTGCCCGCAAACTGCTCTGCCCGTGGTCTCAAACTGCGGAGAGTTGTGGGCACAGCTCAGCACATCAAGGAAACCAGCCTCCCCTCCATGGACTCTGTCTACACTTCTCACTGCCTCGGTAAAGCAGCCAGAATTATCAAAGACCCCGTCCACCCAGGATATTCTTTCTTCTCCCCTCTCCCATGGGGAAGAAAGTCTGAAAGCTAACATCACCAGGTGAAGGACAGTTTTTACCCTGCTGTTATAAGACACCTTGTATAATAGGATGGACTCTGGAGCTCTCAATCTACCCAGTAATGGCCTTGCTCCCTGTTGTTTGCCTGCACTGCCCTTTCTCTAACTGTAACACTTCTGTGCACGCTGTTATTGCTTTCCCTCAATGCAGTCTTCAAGAAATGATCTGAACAGTATGCAAGATGGCCACATCTACCCTGGACGTTCTGCCTTCTCCCCTCTCCGTTCAGGCAGATGATACAAAAGCCTGGAGGCACACGCCATCAGGCGCAAGGAAAGCTTCTATCCCTCTCAACATGCTGGAGGAACTCAGCAGGTCGGGCAGGATCTAAGGAAAAAAGTTCAGTCGACATTTCGGGCCAACACCCTTCGGCAGGACTGGAGGAAAGAAAGCTGAGGAGTAGATTTTAAAATTGGGGGTGGGGGGAGGGAGAAGCACAAAGTGATAGGTGAAACTTGAAGGGGGAGGGATGAAGTAAAGAGCTGGGAGGTTGGAGAGAGAGAGAGAGAGAGAGAGAGAGAGGGAGAGAGAGAGAGAGAGAGAGAGAGAGAGAGGGAGAGAGAGAGGGAGAGAGAGAGGGAGAGAGAGAGAGAGAGAGAGAGAGGGAGAGGGAGAGGGAGAGGGAGAGAGAGAGAGAGAGAGAGAGAGAGAGAGAGAGATATGTATATATATATATATATATATATATACAGGGCTGTTTGGTGTGTGGCCAAGTGGTTAAGGCATTGGACTAGAGATCTGAAGATCATGAGTTCGAGCCCCAGCCGAGGCAGCGTGTTGTGTCCTTGAGCAAGGCACTTAACCACATATTGCTCCAGTCCACCCAGCTGATACCGGTAAAATGCTGGGGGTTAACCTCGTGATAGACTGGTGTCCTATCCGGCGGGGGGTGGGGGGTGACTCTCCTACTCTCAGTCGCTTCGCCACGGCAGACTTTGACTATACAGGGCTGGAGAAGGGGGAGTCGGATAGGTGGGGATAGAAGAAGAAAGAAAAGGGGGGACAGGCAAGGAGAAAAGGGAGCTGGGGAATGGTGAAGGAGAGGGTGGGCAATGGTTCCATTCCCGGAAGTTTGAGAAATCGATCTTCATGCCATCAGGTTGGAGGCTACCCAAACGGAATTTAAGGTGTTGTTCCTCCAACCTGAGTGTGGCTTTATTGCGATAGTAGAGGAGGCCACGGATTGATATATCAGAATTGGAATAGGAAATGGAATTAATATGGATGGCCACTGGGAGATCCCACTTCTTCTGACGGGTGGAGCGCAGGTGCTCTGTGAAGCGGTCTCTGAATCTACATCTCACCTATATACAGGAGGCCTGACGCAGTAGATGACCCCAACAGACTCACAGGTGAAGTGTTGCCTCACCCGGAAGGAAGGTTTGGGGCTCTGGATGGTAGTGAGGGAGGAGGTGTAGGGACAGATGTAGTACTTGCTCCGTTTGCAAGGATCAGTGCCAGAAAGGAGATCGGTGGGGAGGGATGAATGGAGAAGGGAGCGGTGTGGGGAGCGATCCCTGCGGAAAGCAGAAAGTGGGGTATGAGGGAAAGATGCTTGGTGGGGGGATTGGAGATGTCTCTTATAATACTATTGATCAGTTCCCAAACACAACAGATGGACTCTTGACCTCACGGTGTAATTTTTCACAGCCTTGCACCTTACTGCCTAACTGCACAGCACTTTCTCTGTAACCATATTCTGCATTCTGTTATAGTTTTTACCTTGCTCTACCTCAATACACTGTGTAATGATCTGATCTGTATAAACAGTAGGCAAGACCAGCCCTTCACTATTTCTCAGTACATGTGACAAAGAAAAATCAGTACAACACAGAGAACGAATACTTTAACAAAAGAGTGCTTGAGAATGTACAATGCTTAAAGTTGGGAACTTGCTTCCCGAACCCCCCCCCCCCCCCAGAGGTCACCCATCCCCACCAGTCCCTCCATCCCACTGGTTCCACGCACACTTGACACTCACACTCTGTGCAGGTGACTCCAGCAGCGAATCGGCCCCCACCCTTCGGACAGTCCACCTGGTCGCCGTCGTGGGAGCACTGCTGGATGGAGAGCTCGGTCCCGGAGCAGGATATCCCGCTCAGGACCACCTCCTCGGTGATCTGGTCCCCCTGCCAGAACCACGTCTCCTTCAAGGCAAGCGGCAGAACTGTGGGTTACAACGTGGCCCGCCCCAGAAACCCCTTCACAAATATTGACAGGGTACAGGATGGGTGATAGATGATGGGCAGAAGGTGTCAGATTGGAGACAGAGGCAGGTGAGTGATGTGAAAATTAAAATCAGGTGGCGCCTGGTGTGGGGTAACAATCTGTTGTAGAACACTACAGCATGGTGCAGGCCCTTTGGCCCACAATGTTGTGCTAACCCTTTGAACTTACTCTAAAATCATTCTAACCTCTCCTTTTGACATAGCCATCCTTTTTTTAATCGTCCGTGTACCTGCCTAAGGCTCTCTTAATGTATTTGACTCTACCACCACCACTGGCAGAGTGCTCCATGCACCCACCACACTCTGTGTATAAGAATCTACCGCTGATATCCACCTCTGCTTTCCTCTGATCACCTTAAAATTTTCCCTCGCTAATCACCATTACTAATAAAGTTTTTGCTGTCCACTCAATCTTTGGCTCGTCTTGTACACCTTTACCAAGTTGCTTCTTATCATCTCCCAAGCTTGCTTAACCTAGCCTCATAAGACCTGATCTCTAATCCAGACAGCATCCTGGTGAATCTCCTCTGCACCCTCTCTAATCCTGGCAGCATCCTGGTGAATCTCCTCTGCACCCTCTCTAATCCAGGCAGCATCCTGGTGAATCTCCTCTGCACCCTCTCTAATCCTGGCAGCATCCTGGTGAATCTCCTCTGCACCCTCTCTAATCCTGGCAGCATCCTGGTAAATCCCCTCTGCACCCTCTCTAATCCAGGCAGCATCCTGGTGAATCTCCTCTGCACCCTCTCTAATCCAGGCAGCATCCTGGTGGATCTCCTCTGCACCCTCTCTAATCCAGACAGCATCCTGGTGAATCTCCTCTGCACCCTCTCTAATCCAGACAGCATCCTGGTGAATCTCCTCTGCACCCTCTCTAATCCAGGCAGCATCCTGGTGAATCTCCTCTGCACCCTCTCTAATCCTGGCAGCATCCTGGTGAATCTCCTCTGCACCCTCTCTAATCCTGGCAGCATCCTGGTAAATCCCCTCTGCACCCTCTCTAATCCAGGCAGCATCCTGGTAAACCTCCTCTGCACCCTCTCTAATCCAGACAGCATCCTGGTGAATCTCCTCTGCACCCTCTTTAATCCAGACAGCATCCTGGTGAATCTCCTCTGCACCCTCTTTAATCCAGACAGCATCCTGGTGAATCTCCTCTGCACCCTCTCTAATCCAGACAGCATCATGGTGAATCTCCTCTGCACCCTCTCTAAAGCTTCCACATCCTTCCTATAATGAGGCGACCAGAACTGAACACAACTCCAAGTGCTGGTAAGTATCTTAAAGGAGAGGAACTTTCCACAATATGGGAGATGAAAGTGGTCCTACGAGGCAGACACTCTGCCGACACTTACAAAGCCCTTGGATCAGTTCTGGAAGAGTTGTAAGTCATGGCTGGTAGGTTGGATTGGGTTGTTATTCCTTTGGCTGGCGTGTACCCCTCCCACCCCTCCCCCTCAACCACCCAGCCGTTCCTCTGTAAAGCCTCTATGAAGCAGACCAGCTAGGAAAAGATAATGAAGAACATTATCCCCAAGGATGTGGCTGCGAAACAGAGTGCAGAAGAGACTCGGCAGGATGTCGCCCGGAATACAGGGCAGTGCTTATAAGAAAAGGTTAGACAGGCTGGTGACACAAGTAACGGTAGACACTGGAACCTGGAGCACCATAAAATACCAGGGTCGGTCAGCATCTATGGAGGGAAAAGCACAGTTGACATCTTGGGTGGAGACTCTGTTTTGTTGATGTTGCTGCTGGGGACATGCTCTGTTGGTGCCAGAGTGCGTGGTGACACTCGCACGTCTCCCCAGCACGCCCTTAGATTGATTCACATAAATACACGTCAATCTGAATGTGCTGACTGGCCATTTCCCTCCACAGATGCTGCCTGATGCACTGAGTACCCCTAGCATCTTGTGTGCTGACAGAGGTTTGTAGCATTATGAGGGGCATCGACAAGATAGTCAGGGTCATTTTCCAAAGGCAGGAGGACTGGAGGACACAAGTTAGAGGTGAGAGGAGAGAAACTTAAAGGAGTTCAGAGTCGCAAGGGCAGGTTTCTCACATCTAGACTGACGAATATGCAGAAGAGGGCCAGAGGACAAGGCCATATACAATTATCGTTAAAAGGGATTTAGTCAGGTGGTTGGATAGGAAAGCCACAGTCTGAAAAGACAGGGTTGGGAGCTGATTTTGCTCACTCTCCGCGAAGGTCACTCCTCTCTCCATGGGGCTGAGGCTATGAAGACTGCCCCGGCTGCAGTGCTCCGTGCCCACTAGTATGATGGACTGAAACTGAGGCTTCGGGCCTACTCCAGGCTGCTCTGGGGTTCGGATCTGAGCAATCAATTTGGTTCAGAGTGTCGTTGTTCACTTCAATTGTTTGCATGATTTGTGTTTTTTTTCTCTCCCAGGTGTTGGTCTTTTTTTTCTTTAATTGGGTTCTTTCAGGTTTCTTGCTTTGTGGCTGCCCGTGAGCAAACAAATCTCAAGGTTGTATAATTTATGCATTCTTTGATAATAAATGTGCTTGAATCTTGAATCTAATGCAGGCCGGTGGGACTGTCATGGACAGGTAGGGACAGTGTGGGTTAACAGAGACTGCTTTTTGTCTGTGATTCCAGGTTCAGTGGTGTGGGCTACAGTTCACGGGGTTGGTGATATGCAAGGTACAGGAAGGTTAGGATGATGGGCTGAATGGTCTTCCTGCCCTCATGGTTTCTGCGGACGGGATGGGAATCAGATCAGGACTTGAGCTCTCGTGGTATTCTGACACCTACCCGCAGGGCATGGTCAGCGAAGCCTAAACCCAGCTGCCGACAGACCACCATCGCCTCGGTCAGTCCCCACTTCATGCCGCACACGGTGCCCCACTTGGACGTGCCATTGGCCTTCACCAGGACCTCCACCCGACCTTCATAAGGGTTTCGGCCTCCCTGTAGACGGATCTGCAGTGAGCGTGGGAGGAACAATCAGGTTAGGCTCTTCAAGGTATCTCGGACCCTCTCTTATAAATTTCTCCTGCCCTCCTCCAGCCCCTTTCCCATTTCCAACAACAGGCGAATGGAAGTAGTTCAGCCAGCACAGGCGACTATGAATCATGGAGTCATACACCAGAGAAACAGGCCCTTCAGCCCACTGAGTTTGTGCTGATCATCAGCCACACACATTCACTGATCCCATTTCAGTCTCCCCACATTCCCAGCATCTCCTCCCCCCGCACCCAAACACTGATGATTTACAGTGGCCAGTTAACCCACCAACCCGCACGTCGTCGAGATATCAGAGGAAACCGGAGCGCCCACGGGGGACCCACATGGTCATGGGGAGAACGTGAAAATCCCACGCACACGCAGGTGGCATCAGAGGCTGCCACTGGATTTCAGAATAGTCCGTGAATTTGTGAACACTGCCTCACAAGTTTTTGCTCTCTTTTTGCACTAATGCTCGAAGCATCGTTGAGGATCCCAGTCAGCCATCTCACAGTATCTTTGACCTACTAGCATCAGGAAAGGGGGTACAGGAGCAACGGGATTAGGCCTGCCAGACTGGGTAACAGCTCCTTCCCTCAAGCTGTGAGTCTGTTGAATACCCGGCCACAACCAAGGTCTTGTCACTAGGACGTCGAGCTGTTCACTGTTTACCCGTACTGCTCACTACATGCATCTTAAATTATATTTTATTAACTTTTTTATAGTATGCTTTAGTTTATGTGTTGTGTGTGGTATATATTTTGTGGATGCTTTGTGGTCCAGAGGAATATTGTCTCATTTGGTTATGTATGTGTACAGTCAAATTATTATCAAATTATAATAAAAATGAACTTTAATACGAGACACATACTGCTGTAAATTGAATTGTAATAGTAAATTTCTTATTGTAACATAGTTATTCTCATGTTCTGCTGCTATAAACCAGCAAATTTCACAACATACAGTATGTCAGTGATAATAAACTGATTACAGATGTGCTGTGAGAGCGTTCTGACTGGCTGCAGCACCATCCGGTGTGGGGGAGAAGGGGGCTCCTGCACAGGATCAGAATAAGCCACAGAGACTCGTAAACTTAGCCAGCTCCACCCTGGGCACTAGCCTCCGTAGTCTCCAGGTCATCTTCAAGGAGCAGTGGCTCAGAGAGGTGGTGTCCGTCATTATGGACCCCACCGTCCAGGATTAACCCTCTTTTCATTGCTACCATCAGGAGGAAGGCACACACTCAGGGATTCAGGGACAGCTTCTTCCCCTCTGCCATCCGATTTCTGAATTGATATTGAACCCATGGACACTACCTCACTACTTTTTTATCTCTATTTTTTGCACTATTTAATTTAACTGGTTTATATATATATATATACTTACTGTAGTACACAGCTATTTTCTCTCTATTATCATGTTTGCATTGTCCTGCTGCTGTAAAGTTAACAAATTTTGTGATATATGCCACTAATAGTAAACCGAATTCTGATTCCAATTCCGATTCTGGTTCTGTCAGGATCGAATCGTGTTTCTCCAAAGCCGTGTGGCTTGAACCACTGCATCTTCCACCCCAATTAGCATCACTGCCTAATTCCAAGCTAACAGTTACCTCCACATGACTAGATCTAAACAATAACAAAATATGCAATGAAAGAATCCAAGTTTATATTGGTGTTTGGTGAGTTGCCCGGCCAAAGGAAGGAATGTTTATAAGCCTTGGACAATGTGGTGGCACTTTGACTGTAGTTTCCAACATGTGAAATTTGTTTTTGCCTTTTCCCTAAATCCAAATAAACTTCTGTTAAATCAGTTTTTATTGATTGTGAAGGTGGCGACAGGACACAGAGCCTCAGGCCTGAGCCCAGCTTTGAGCTCCTTTGCTGGGCACGTATGACTGTAAAAGACCAAGGAATCGATGGTGGACCTCACAGGAAAGGGTATTTGGAGGAGCCCTCGCCAGGCTTCATGAAGGGTTCAGCGTTGAAAGGGTCAACAGTTTCAGGCTTCTGGCTGTCAACATCTCTGAAGATCTATCCTGGGCCCAACGTATTGATGCAATTACAAAGAAGGCACAACGGCGGCTCTAGTTCATTAGGAGCTTCAGAAGACTTGGCACGTCACCAAAGGCTCTCACAGACTTCTACAGATGTACCGAGGAGAGCATCCGAACTGGTTCCATCACTGTCTGGTAAGGAGGGGCCACTGCACAAACGTTGTGAACTCTGCCAACTCCGTCGCAATCCTCAGCAACATTCAGCATCCATCATTAAGGACCCCATAACACAAGACAAGCCCTCTTCTCCTCGCTACCGTCGAGGAGGAGGTACAGGAGCCTGAAAGCACACACACAGGGTTTTAGGGGCAGCTTCTTTACCTGTGCCATCAGACTTCTGAACGGACAATGAACCCATAAACACTGCCCCAGTATTTTGGTTCCCTTTTTGCACTACATATTTAACTTAAGTTACATTTATTATGGTTTGCTTTGCACTGCTGCTGTTGAACAAGATGCTTCACGGCACACGCCAGTGACGTTAAACCTGATTCTGCTGCGCACATACACTCACGCAAAGAGAGGGGCACGTGCAGGCGTACAGACGCGTTCCCACAGTGATGCACTTGCTCGTGCACTCAGGGACCAGGTGTAGCCAGTTACCTTTCTCTCGAAGCCCATCTGTGGAACGTTGCATCGGACCGCCGCGTCCTCCTCGTGTTTGCAGGCGCTGCTGGCCTCCCGGAAGCTGCAGTCCGTCACCGACCGCTCGAACCCACTGCACGTGACTTCGTTCATGTGGATGGGGCCCACCCCTGCCAAAGGCCAAAATCAGACAGGTTAGTCTTTGTGCATCCTGGAGAGGCCCCCAAGGAAATCCCAGCTTTTCAGGCTGTGGAACTGTGCAAATGTCTCAATTCCACGACTGTGATAGGGAACGGACAGGAATATTAGTGAAAAATTATGTTGGGTCAAGTCCCAAAATGGGACACAGTGATTTCAGGCATGGACTGGTTTCCTCTCCACGGGACAATGAGGCTGAAAGGAGATCTGTTGGGTTGTGCACTTTGCTAAGGCAGCTCATCTTCAACTATTATTTAAAGATACAGAACGTAATAGGTCCGTCCGGCCCAACAAGATCATGCCATCCAATTAACATATTAATGGAATGTGAGGTGACCCAGACAGTCACAGGGAGGACATACAAACTCCGTACAGACAGCGGCAGGAAATGAACACGGGTCACTGTGACAATAAATGCTACACTTCTGTGACGGTGTGGAAGAGGGCTGCCTGTGTCAGGGAGTCAGTAGGGGAATTCTGGAGAAACAGCTCTCCCTAGATAGCGATGAGACTGTGGAGTTCAATCCCACAGGGAGAAGTTGGGGGAATGCGGGAAGGGGTTATTGTCAATGTGCTTGAGGTGAGGTGGACACAGAGGAGGGAAAAGAGGATTGTACTGATAGATTGAGATGGGGAAGGATGGGGGGAGGTACTGCGCAAGTTGATAAGGTGGTTAAGAAACCATAAGGTGAGCTGGTCTTCATTATTCAGGGGACTAGCTCAAGTGGCACAAGATAACTTTGCAACTCTGTAAAGCTATCAACCCTGTCACTGCACTGTACTGTAAACACTTTAAACCACTGTTTATAATGCTGTTTGCATTGTAAATTCATGCTGGTAGTAATGTATTTATGCACATTTATTCCATGTCTGCACTTTAACCTCCAACTTTATTTTTTATATAAATCTTTATCTTCAGTCATTATCGAATGTTGTTTTTTGTTGCATGTCCCACCCTGACCAACACACCGCAGCAAATTCCTAAAGCATGGAGATGTATACAGTGAATGAAGTTGATCCTTGATGTACTCAGCATTATTTTTATTTGTACAGTTTGCCTTCTGGTCCATATTGGTGTTTTATTTACTTTTAGTCTTTATTTATGTGGTTTTTGTAAAATTGTACATCTTTTTTTCCTGCAAATGCCCTGCAAGAAAAATCTCAGGGTAGCTCTATGTACTTTGATAATAAATTCACTTAGGATTTTGTTTCTGTGTAATCCTATCATTACATCATTAGCAAATCATGGAATTGTTATAGTGGTTGCTCTGCAGAACAATAACAAACATTCATGCAGACAGCCACAGAAAATGACCTCAGTCTCAGACACATCTCAATTTCTCCCAAACTCCACACTGTGAGGGAGAATGTTCCGAAAGGCTTTAGACACTGGGAATGATCTGATCAACATTCCTTCCATCAGGACAGTAGGAAAAAACCAGCCTTTCTATGGATAACTTGGTTTTCCAGACCAGAATTGGAGCTTTTCCCTAGAGAGATTATGATTCACTTCTTAAGGATTCATGACCAGTTATTTTTTCTCCTCCTGGCTTAGCTCCTACCAAATTACAGAGGAGATTTTACCTCTGGGTTATCTCAGATTACTACTGGGCGGCTATGGAGGGAACAGGAGGCAGGAACTCTCCGAGGCAAGTACATGGATCTTGTCAGAGACAGAAGGAAGATCAAGTTCCTAATCAGCTCTGGTTAACAGGGAGCTCTAAACATTTGTCTCTCTCCAGAAGCTGCCCAGCCTGCTGAGTGTTTGTAGCAGTTTCAGCTTTTAACTAAACCTCCTCACTGGTTGCTCAGATTGTGCAGGTTCAGTTTCCACACTGGATCTTCATGCAAACCCCCCACTGTCCTGAGAGCGAGTGTTACCTGTCTATAAGGACTGACACTGGACTACAACTCCACTCTTCTCCGAGGACCAATATATTAAAAAAGAGAAGCTTATTCAAAAATATTCTATTAGCTTTGTTGGTCACGTGTACGTCAAAACATACGGTGAAATGTGTCGTTTGCATCAATGACCAGCGCAGTCCGAGTTTGAGCTGGGCACAGCCCGAAAGTACGCCCCCAATTTCGGAGCCAGCAGAGCGTACTTGTAACTCACTAACCCTAACCCGTGTGCCTTTGGACCATGGGAGGACACCCACGCAGTCACGGGGGGACAGCAGCGGGAATCGAACTCTGATCAGTGAACACCGGTGTCGTAAAGCAATTGTGCTGTCCGCTGTGCTACAGTGCCACCCTCTAACGTTTATTCTTCACTCTTCCCTCGTAATACTTATCCTTTATCCGCAAATCAGTCAGTTCGTACTTCCCACATTAACTTGCAACTAAACCTCAGATAAAGCTATTTACTAACTGTAAGGACTCTGCACATTCCGAAACTGTGAAACGTGTTCGAGAAAGGCAAGATCATTGTTCTACAGGGTAGAAATCACACTCTGCTCCCTCCCTCCACAAGATGGGGGGAGTGCAGGAAGCATTAATGGGGATATGGCCAGGACTTAGGGGACTGAGCTATAGGGAGAGATGGGGCAGACAAGAAGTTTGTGGCTTGGACGCAAGAGATTCTGCACGTGTAGAAACACACACAGAATGCTGGAGGAACTCAGCAGGTCTTATGGAAATGAAAAAAAAAGAATCAGCCAGTCCTAATGAAGGTCTCAGCCTGAAACAGCAACAGTTCATTCATTTCCTTAGATGCTGCCTGACCTGCCGAGTTCCTCCGGCAGTTTGTGTCTGTTTATTGCTTGGACTGTACATGACTGAGGGCCGACGATAGAAAGATGTGTGAAACCATGAAGGGGACAGACAGAGTGAATGCGTAGTCATTTTTCCAGGGCTGAGTGATCAAAAACTAGAGGGCAGAGCTGTAAGGTGAGTGGGGAAAGATTTAATTAGAACCCACCGGGCAACATTTTGTTTTATTACACAGGGGGTGGTTTGTATGTGGAATGATCTGCCAATGGAAGTGCTTGAGGCAGGTACAGATACATTAATAACTTTTAAAAGACAGTTGGACAAGTACAGGGTAGGAAAGGTTTAGAGGGATATGGGCCAAACGTAGGCAAATGGGACTAGATTGGATAGGCTTCTTGAACAACATGGACTATTTGGGCCGAAGGGCCTGCTTCTATTTTGTATGATTCTGTAATTCATCTCTTCACACAGCACTCAACAAGCACAGTTCATTGACAAAAGCATGGAAGTCCCCGTTCAGGTTGAAGTCACCCGGGAATGGAAAAGCCTGCGAAAAGCAGCAGATACAGCCCTATTCATCCTGGGTGAAGCCTTCTCCACCACTGAGCAGATCTACAAGGAGCACCGTCACAAGAAAGTGGCATCCATCATTAAGGACCCCCACCATCCAGGCCACTAATCCCCTCCAGTAGGAGTACAGGAGCCTCAGGTCCCACACCGCCAGGTTCAGACAGTTATTACCCTCCGACCATCAGACTCTCAAACCAAACATCACTCAGCTCAACACTGAACTGATCACAACCTATGGGCTCACTCTCAAGGACTCAGCATTATTATTTATTTATCATTATTATTTGTTTCCTTTCGTATTTGCCCAGTTTGTCTTTGTTTGCACATTAGTTGCTTGTCAGTTTTTTTTTGCCTAGCTTTTAATTGTTCCCAGTGCGTTTCTTTGTTCTGTTGTAAATACCCGCAAGAAAATGCATCTCATTTGGTAGCATATACATATTTTGATGATAAATTTACTTTGAACTTTGAACTCCATGTGGCAGGGATCTGTGGGGCACTGCAGATGTAGGCAGGCCCTCACTCAGTGGAGTATAGACCGGGAAGTGTTCCTGAGCATTCCCAAATCACGGTGACTCAGCCACATGTCAGAGATTGCAGAGGTCTCGGAGCGATGAGGAACTCCCACTGACTGGGCTCTCTCTGAGAAAATAAGTCATGTCTACATCTACCATACCACGAGAGTCCCAGATAATTCTAACATAAGCAGATTCATTTGAGTGTGATTAAAGGAAGCAGCCACAGTATTAACAAAACAACTGGGACTAGAGATTAGAGGGAAATAAAAGTCAAGTCGCTCTCTCTCGGTCCCTCTCTCCCTCTCTCTCTCTCTGTTTCTCTCCATCCCTCCCTCTCCCTCTCCATCCCTCCCTCTCTCTCCCTCTCCCTCTCCATTTCTCTCCATCCCTCCCACTCTTCCTCTCCCTCTCTCCGTTTCTCTCCATCCCTCCCTCTCTTTCCCTCTCCGTTTCTCTCCATCCCTCCCACTCTTCCTCTCCCTCTCTCTCCGTTTCTCTCCATCCCTCCCTCTCTCTCTGTTTCTCTCCATCCCACTCTCTCCATTTCTCTCCATCCCTCCCTCTCTCTCTCCCTCTCTCCCAATCTTCTACATATTCTTGTTTCAATGATCAATCGACCAGAGAGGAATTCTGGCTTGATAAGGAGAGAGAGAGAGACATAGAAATGGAAAGGGAAATAAGGAGGGAAAGGGAGAGAGAGATAGAAGGCGAGGGAGAGAGAGACAGCCAAGGGAGAGAGAAGGAGAATGGGAGGACAAGGACAAGAAGAAGAGGGAGAGGGAGTAGGGGAGAGATAGAGAGAAGAAGAGGAAAAGAGAGAGAGAGGAGTGAGAGAAAGGGTGAGGAAAAACAATTGCTCAGGACTACCGATGATGAACTATCTACATGGCATGAGGTTTGTTGCAATAACGAGTCACTGGGGAGGCTCACTTGCTTGCCCAGGTGTGCAATACTTGATGTAAATTTAATCCCCACACAAACACATTCTCTCCTGATGCTCACTTTAGACAAGTTCATTAGGAAATGTTGTTTAAGTTGATTAATGTGGAATATCCTCCAGTTGTGTGATCTCTGGGTTTAAATTAGACCATTCCCCAGACACTTGTAAACTCCTCCAATTAGTTCCAACAATTCTTCCAAACCAGGAAGGCAAGGGTAATTATTATCTCTTCTTTGTTCCCCTGTTGATCTTGTGTCGATACTTCAGGCCAACCCCCACATCCACTGCCAATGTCACCACACAGCCACTCACAGGCAGATCCACCAACATGCCTCCGACACGTTCACTCTCTCCAAAACCCATGTCTAAACACGGGCATTCCAGTCACCCGCCCAGATGAGTACATTAACAAATCCCAAAGCACACAACCCTTCTCAGTATCTCGGAACATAAAACAGAGAACAGTACAGCACAATACAGGCCCTTCGGCCCACAATATCGTACCATCCTTTGAAGCTAAATTTCGTCCTTCCCTCACACATAACCCTCCATTTCTCTATCATCCACCTGCCTAAGAGCCTCTGAAATGTCCCTAATGTATCTGCCTCTATCACCACTCTCTGTGTGAAAAATCTGCCACAGACATCTTCCTCATACATTCCTCCAATCACCTTAAAATTATGCCCCCTCACATGAACCACTTCCATCCTTTGGCGATCCACTTTATCTATACCTGTTATCATCTTGCACATCTCTATCAACTCACCTCTCATCCTCCTTCGCACCAAACACCTAGCTCACTCACGGGTCATCATAAGACATGCCCTCTAAAGCTTCCGCACAGGCCCCACAACACCCTAACTTGGGAATACATCTCCACTCCTCCAGCCTCCCTGGGTCCGAACCCCGGAACTCGCTCCCTAACTGCGCTGTGGGAGCCCCTTCTCCAGTGCCTAGAGGAGGCAGTCACGCCCAGCTTCCCAGTCCCAGTGGTCACCTGGCAACCACCAGCCAATCAAGAGCTTCATTCGCCCACGTTGCACAGGGTGCGTTTATTCCTGACGCTAATGGACAAGGTCGGTCAGAGCTGTGTGTGAGGAAAGGTATTTGGACTGAAAAACAATGTTCTATAAACACAATGGACTCTGCAGGTGCGGGAAATATTGAGCAACACACACAAAATGCCTTCAAAAAGTAGTGGATCCGGCCCAGTCTGTCACAATTGAAGTCTCTATTACATCTACATGGAGCTCTGTTGCAGGAAAGCAGCTTCCATCATCAAAGACCCCCACCACCAATGCTCTCTTCTCATTGCTACCACAGGGAGGAAGGTACAGGAGCCTCCGGACCCACACCATCAGGTTCAGGAACAGTTATTACCCCTCAACCATCAATCTCTTAAACCAGAGGGGATAACTTCACTCAGCTTCACTCACCCCATCACTGAAGTGTTCCCACAACCTATGAATTCACTTTCAACTCATTCTCTCGATATTTATTGCTTATTTATTAATTATTTTGTATTTCCTCTCATTTTGTATTTGCACAGTTAGTTATCTTTTGGACTCTGGTTGTTGTCCTTCCTGTTGGGGTGGTCTTTCATTGATTCTATTGTCTTTCTTGTATTTACTCTTAATGCCTGCAAGAAAATAAACCTCGGGGTTGTATACGGTGATATATATGGACTTTGCTAATAAATTTACTTTGAACTTTGAAATACAGGAGGAACTCAGCAAGTTAGGCAGCATCCACGGAGACGAATAAACAGTTGCCATTTTGATCCAAGACCCTTCATCAGTGCTGGAAAGGAAGAGAGTTCTGGTCTCTGGCAATGGTCTTGTGTAAATTCAGAGATCACAAAACCAGAGGTTATTCCACATTAATAAATTTAAAAAGCATTTCCTAATGAACTTGTCTAACATCATTAGGAAGACTTTCCTAACAAAATCATCAGGCCCAAAACATTGACTGTTTATTCCCCTCCATTTTAAAAAAAACTTTTCTTATCTGGTTTAAGGTAAATTCAATTGCAAGGCTGATTGCGATAAATCAAAGACTAAAACAGTTTAACTTCAGGCAGTATTCAACAGCTGACAAACACTATTTTGTGAAATATGTCAAGTCCCGGCGCAGATTCTGTGGAGCCACTTTTCTTAAACATTGGGAGCTTCTGATTAGTGAGGGAATATTTATCTCCAAGTTCACAAAGTTCATACAGAGTCATGGGGTAATACAGCAGGGAAACAGGCCATTCAGCCCAACATATCCATGCCAACCACATCATTCCCAGTTGCCACATTCAGCCCATAACCCGTCAAGCCCACCCCTCCTTGTACCTGTCAAAATGCCTCTTAAGTGTTGCACTTGTATCTACCTCGACCATTTCCTCCGGCAGCTCATTCCAGGAGAAGGGAGATCCAGGGTATTGAGTCAGTGACAATGAAGAACAGCAATATATTTCCAAGTCAGGATGGTGTGTGACCGGGAAAGATGGTGGCATTCATAGACAATAAAACATAGAACACTTCAGCCCTGTACTGTCCTCTGGCCCACAATATTGTGCCACCTTCCTCATGATCAGTCTAACTGCCCCCTCTATCCTCCATTTGCAGCACACACAAGATGCCGGAGGGGCTCAGCAGGGCAGCAGGCGTCAATGGAGAAGAATAAACAGTCGATGTTTCGGGCCGAGACCCTTCATCAGGCCCGCCATTTTTCTTTCATCCGTGAGCCTATCTATGAGTCTCCGAAATGTCCCTAATGATTTGCCTCTGCCACCACCACAGGCCGCGCCTTCCGCACACTCTCCACTCTCTGTGGAAAAAAAACACCTCCTAAATGCCCTTCCACTCACTCTGAACAGATCTTCTGTGGTGTTGGCCATTGCCACCCCGGGCGGAAGGCACAGGATGGCAGGGCAGCATGGCGGTTAGCACAACCCTTCAGAGCACCAGCGATCACCAATCGGGGTTCAGTCCCCACCACCGACCATTCTCCCCGTGACCCTGTGGGTTTCCTCCAGGTGCCCCGGTTCCCTCCCACATTCCCGAGGCATGTGGGTTGGGGTGAGTAAGTCGTGGGCCAGCCATGTTGGCGCCAGAAGTGTGACGGATGGAACTTGCCGCAGTACGTCCTCGGACTGTGGTGGCCAAGCATGTTGCTGTACGTCTCCGAATTTGTGACAAATTAAGCTGACCTTTCATCTTTCTTTCTGCCTCTCGCGTTCCCATGAGCCTGCTCGCTTTGTCCTGCTTGGAGGTCAATGGTGCAGGGATGGGCTGTACGAGTTGTAGACGGGGCACGCTGCAGACAGTGTGCCTTTGCGGGGTGAGATGACAATGAGCAGGCTGCTTTGTCCACTTTTCTGTTGAGCTTTCTTAAGCCTGGGGTAATTGCATTTACTAGCAAGTCTGCTAAAGCAGGCGAACATCTATTAAATACTCATATTATGAAGTTATACAGCACAGAAACAGGCCCTTTGGCCCATCTCATCAATGCTGACCATAGTATCTTGCTGACATATCCCCAGCTTGCCTGCATTTGGCCCAAATCCCAAACCTTTCCTATTCATCATATCCTTTAAGTGTTTTAACTGTTTATAAGGGGGGCTGCCGCTGTAGCGTAGCGTAGCACAACACTATTGCAGTGTCGGTGACCCGGGTTCAATTCCGCCGCTGTCCGTAAGGAGATTCTACGTTCTCCCCATGATGATGTAGGTTTCCTCTCGGTATTCTGGTTTTCTCCCACAGTTCAAAGCCATACAGGTTAGCAGGTTAATTATAGTCACTTGGGCCGAAAAGAACTGTTATCATGTTGTATCTCTAAAATAAAAAAAAATTATTATTCTACCCACCTCTACCACTTCCTCAAGCAACTCACTCCATATACCCACCATCATTACATACCATTCTATATACTTACCCCTCTGGTTCCCTCTAACTTTAAACCTATACCGTCTAGTTGTAAACACCCCTGTCCTGAGAAAAAGACTGTTTACTCTATCTCTCATGATCTTACGAACTGTAAGTTTGTCGGTCAGCATCTCCTACCATCCAGGGCAAGTCCTAGGCCATCTGGTCTCTCCTCATAACTCAAGGCCTCCGGTCTACAGTACAACTATTGAACATCTGTAATGAAACCCCCAGCAAAGACACTGGGCTTCTGTCAAAGTCAGAGTAAATTTATTATCAAATGACATATATGTCACCACATACCACCCTGAGACTCATTTTATTGCGGGCATTCACAGTAGAACAAAGAAAGAGAATCAACAACAAACTGCACGTAAACAAAGACAGACAAACAACCAACGTGCAAAAGAAGACAAACTGTGCAAACACAAATAATAAATAAATAAGGAATACCGAGTTGCTTAGACCTTGAAAGAGAGCCCGTAAGTTGTGGAGTTTGTTCAGTTCCATTATCTATGAACTCGCTTTCAAGGACGGCAACCTAGCTGTGATTGTATAGTGACAGGCGTGTAACCTTGGCGACATCACCCATCATTACAGCAATTACAGTCTTGAAGGAATGCAGTCCAATAAACAAACATTAAGCATAAGTACACAGGCAAGCTCTTCTTCCAAAAAGATTCTAATTAACCCCACACAGATTACAACTTTCAGCTGGGAGGTTTGATTTCTAAATTCTAAGGTACTGCTGCACAGTTGGCAAGAGAGAAAAGCAGAAGGGTGGAGAGAGGGGATTCGACAGGAAACTCAAAGAGGGGGGGTTAGCGCAATGCTTTACCGTACAGACGACCGGGTACAAATCCTGCTGCTGCCTGTGAGGAGTTTGCACGCTCTCCCCGTGACTGCGTGGGTTTCCGCCGGGTGCTCCGGTTTCCTCCCACAGTCCAAGGACGTACCGGTTGGTAGGTTAATTACTCATTGTAAGTTATCCAGTGATTAGGCTGGGATTAAATTGGGGGATTGCTGGGCAGTACGGTTCGAACATTCTGCTCGGCAGCTCAATAAATAACTAAGTAAGTTCTTCTGGAGGAACTCAGTGGGCCGAGCAGCATCTCTGGGCGGAAGTGGAACCACAAACGGTCTGGGTTGAAGCCCTATAGCAGAGCAAGGAAGTAGCGACAAGGTGGAGGATTGGCAATGATCTTGTAGAACGCTGCAGCGGGAATGAGGGGCTGAGCAGCCTTCTCCAGCTTTTGTTTCTTATGTCGGGTGGGAGGGGCAGTCACAAACAGTTTGCCCGTGAGATCCAAGGGAAACCAAAGCCACGTTCAACCCAAGTGAAAGGCCAGGGTCCCTCAACAGAACTCACGTGCATCTCATCAACTCATGACCCCTGAGCAAAAAATTAAAATGGATTAATAACAATGTTTTTGGCATTTCCCTTGAAGTCATCAGGAAGCACATTCCGCTCAATAACCAAAGATCCCACGGTTGAACTTTTAGAGACCTTTATTTTTCACACGCACATTGAAACAGACAGTGAAATGTGCCATTTGTGTCAACGACCAACACATTCTGAGGCTGTGTTGGGGGCAGCCCACAAGTATCGTCAGCCTCCTGGCGCCAACAAAGAATGCCCGCAACTCACTAACCCTAACCCGTACATCCTTGGAGTGTGGGAGGAAACACAGGGTGTCAGGGAGAATGTGTAAATTCACTCCAGGCAGAGGCGGAAACTGAATCCCCATGACTAGCGTAAAGCGTTCTGCTAACTGCAATGTTAACATTAAACCAAAACACTTCCAGCTCTCCCACCTCCCGAGGAGGTGCTTGAGTGACAACAACAGTTACGGGGGGCCTGGAGTCCCTGAGTTTCTCCCACCTCACCCACCAATACTTGTGGGTTGAAAGACAACCCATTGGCACCGTTACCAAGGCTGCTCTTTACTTCTCACACATTTTTATTTAGTTTTATTTATTCCGAGACAGCACGGTACAGACCCAATGAGCCCACATTGCCCAATTACATCCATGTGGCCAATTAATCTCCTAACCCGTACGTCTTTGGGATGTGGGAGGGGACCGGAGCATCTGGGGGAAATCCACAGAGATAAAACATTCCAATTCTTACAGACAGCGGCGGAATTGGATCCGGGTCTCTGGCGCTGTAAGTAGCAATATGCTACTCTACATTGATTTAAATCTTCCAGCTATCATGAACTCCACCATGGACAGCCCCAAGCCCGGCTGTGAAAGAGGGAGCGTCGACCACGGGGCTAGCAACCCCATCTCATAAAAACCCAGAGCTACAGAAACACCAACACAAGCTCCAAAGACATTCCTGGGAAAGGAGGGATCTTCAATGGGCTACACCTTGAGAGACTGAAAGACTGGCCCAGGGCAGAGGCCTTTAGTCAGCTGGTGTCGCCAGTCTATGCCCCAGTAGGGGTGACGGGCTTACGAAGAAGAGACACGAGGAAGTCTGTGGATGCTGGGAATTCAAAGGAACACACACACAAACTGCTGGAAGAACTCATTAAGTCAGGCAGCATCAGTGGAATAGAGCAAACAGTCGACATTTCGGACTGAGACCCTTCATCAGGACTGGAGAAAGAAAGGGAAGAAGGTGGGAGGAGGGGAGGATGAAGTACAAGGTGGTAGGTGATAGGTGAAACCGGGAGATGGGGAGGGATGAAGTAAGGAGCTGGGAGGTTGATTGGTGGAAGAGATAAAGGGCTGGAGGAGGGGGAATCTGATAGAGAGAGTAGAAGGCCATGGAAGAAATGAAGGGGGAGGAGCACCAGAGGGAGGCGATGTGCTGGTAAGGAGATAAGGTGAGAGAGGGAAATGGGAACAGACACTGGTGAAGGTGGGGGGGTGGCAATTAACAGTAGTTTGAGAAATCGATGTTCACTCTCCTGGTTTTAAATTGTCCAACTGCTATGGTGGGATTTGAACTTGTGTCTAAGCGAACAGCCCAGGCCCCTGGAATCTCATTCAGCAACGTAGAGAACAACAGTCCTGGGCTAAGTGGAGCCTGGGTTGATGGCTGCGTGGGCTGGAACCACTGAGGCCTTGGCATCTGGACGTGTTTAGACTCTGCTGCTCAATGACAAACACTGGAAAGAATGAGGGCGAGGTCAGAGCTCAGAGAGCCTGATGAGAAAGTACAGATTTGCACTGTCATCCTCAACACAGAGCTCCATCATTTAGATTCCATACATTAACGCCTGAGTAGGTAGTGGGGAGCCGCGTTCAGATCCAAATTCAGATTAAGGTGCATATTTATTTATCGCACGTATATCAAACACACAGTGAGACATGTTATTTGTGTTCAGAACCTAAGGAGGCGCTGGGGGCGGCCTGCGGGAGTCACCACACACGTTCCAGCACCAGCAGAGCATGGCCCACGACGTTCAGCAGATCAACACCAGCAGCGTCATCAACAAGACAACAAAGAGAAAATCCCTTGCACACGCACCCCTCCAATCTACCCAGAGTCACTGTGCCTCCAGTTCTCGAACTGCTTCTGGTGAAGGTGCCCCCACAGCGCTGTTGGGGCGATAGCTTGGACTCACTGGTAATGGGTAGTGGATAGTCAACAGACTGATATGGGACTGGGGTCACAGAGACCAGATCGGGGAAGGATGGCTGGTTACTGTCACCATAGAACATACAACAGTACAGCACAGGAACAGGCTTTCGGCCTACAATGCTATGCTGAACTAATTAAAGCTACATTAAATGCCACAACTAGTCCCTACTGCCTACACAATATCCACATCCCTCCATTCATGTGCCCGTCTAAGAGCCTCTATTGTATCTGCCTCCACCACCGCTTCTGGCATCATCGCTCTCTGAGTAAACAAAAACTGACCCTCACGTCTCCTTTGAATTCTCCCTCTGCTACTTAAAACACATGTTTTGTAGTATTAGATACTCCAAGCATGGAAAAAACAGATGCCCTTCATAATCTTATAAACCTCTATCGGGTCTTCCCTCAGCTTTCTCCACTCCAGACAAAATAACCCAAGTCTGTCCAACCTCTCCTTTTAGCATGTGCCTTCTAAACCAGGCAGCATCTTTGTGAACCATTTCTGCTCTCTCCACAGCCAATAGTCTGGTCCTGGACTTATTTCCACTTGGCATGATTAACTTATTATTATTTAATTATTTATGGTTTTATATTGCTATTTTTCTTCACTATTCTTGATTGGTACGGCTGTAACGAAACCCAGTTTCCCCCAGAATCAATGAAGTATGTCTGTCTGTCTGTCTGTCTGTCTTCCTGTAATGAAGCCACCAGAATTGAATGCAATACTCCATATGTGGTCGACCCAGAGTTTTATAAAACTGGAAAGTAACTTCCTGATTGTTGAACCCAGAGCCTTGACAAATGAGGGCAAGAAAGTCACCAGTCTCGGTGATTAGTTTAGTCAGGGACTGAACTCCCGGTTAATGAGTTCAGCTGACAAGGCGGGACTAGGGTTCTACATTCTGTCATCAGATCATTCCTGATTTTGGTCAATGATGGGACAGGATAGAGGGGCTGAATAGAAGATAGAACATAGAAGAGTATAGGCCCTTCAGCCCACAATGTTGTGCTGACATTTTAATCCACCCCAAGATCAATCTAACCCCTTGTCCTACATAGCCCTCCATTTTTCTTTCATCTGTGTACCTATCTAAGAGTTTCTTAAATTTCCCTAACGTGTCTGCCTCTACCACCGCCCCAGACAGAACGTTCCACACACCCAGTTGCTCTTGGTAGAAAGATCTTAACTCTGACATCCCAAGTATCACCCTTCGATCAGTTTAAAATCACAGCCCCACGTATTAGCCATTTCTGCCCAGGGAAAAATTCACAGAAGTCCACTTTATCAATCCCTCTTATCGTTTTGTACAGCTCCATCAAATCACCCCTCATCCTCCTTCACTCCAAAGAGAAAAGTGCAAATGGGCTATCAGAGACTCAGTGGGCTGAAGGGCTACTGTCTCTACCTTCATACCCCGGTACGTACCAGTGACCGTGCCCTTCCTCCCTGCCATCACCTCCACAAGAGCACAAAAGCATTGGAGGGCGAATGGCATTAATGTCTGCTTGGGAGCAGGAGACCATTCAATCTACTGAGCAACACTGCCTCTTCAAGAGACGTCAGGGGCAGCTTTTTCACCCAAAGGGCAGTGCAAATTTGGAACATGCTGCTAGAAATATTGTTGGGTGTGGGGGGGAGTCACATTAAAAGTGTTTAAGAGCCATCTGGTTAAGGGCATGAACAGGAGAGGTTTAGAGACCTTGGACCAAACGTCAGCAGATAGGACATGCTCACTGAGCAACACAGTGAGCATAGATGAACATAGAACAGTACAGGCCCTTCAGCCCACATTGGTGTGCTAACCCATTAATCTACTCTAAGATCTATCTTACTCTTTCCCCCTATATAGCTCTCCATTTCTCTATCATTCATATATCTATCAAAGAGCCTCTTAAGTGTTCCTAATGCAACTGCTTCTACCATTTTCAACCTGGGAAAAAGTCTTGGCTATCCACTCTATCTATGCCTTTCATCTCAGTCTCCTCTCACCTTCTCAGAACATCGAACATCAAACTTTATAACACAGTGCAGGCTATACAGCCCTCAATATTACTGCTCTAGGATCAATCTAACCCTTCCCTTCCGCATAGCCCACCATGTTTCTTTCACCCACACGCCTGTCTAAGAGAACATCTTGCCTCTAGTTCTCATCTACCTCTCCCGTTGAATGAAGTCTCCCTGCACAGCCGGGCCCTGTGGAGCTGCCAGCTCACACTCGCATTGAAAGCAGTGGTTAGTCCCACACTTCCTGCCACAACACTGAGGTTATCCTCAGCGACTCCAACCTGTTATTTGCTTCAGAAATAAACGGACGGTAACTGTTGGCAGCGTGTGGATGAAGACCCATCCCTGTAAAGGTCATGAGGGGTTTCAGGTGGGGTGCCCACCCACCACCTCTCAATGAGACATGAGAGCAGAATAGGCCATTTGGCCTATCAAATCTGCTCTGCCATTCTATCACAGCTGATTTATTATCCCTCTCAGCCCCATTCTCCTGCCTTCTCCCCATAACCTTTGATCCCCTGACTAATCAAGAACCTGTCAACCTCTGCTTTAAATATACCCAATGTCTTGGCTTCCATCCGTCTGTGGAAATGAGTTCCGCTGATCCACCACCGTCTGGCTGGACAAATACCTCCTCGTCTCTGTTCTACCCTGGGGCTGTGCCCTCTGGTTCCACTCTCAGCCTCTCCCTCCCCATTGGAATGGACCCCAATAGACTCTTACTCCAACACAGAAGGAGGACATTCAGCCCATTCTAACCATGCTATCTCTTGGGAGTGGGCTGTAATCTCATCAGTCCCTTTTTCCTTCTCCTTATCCCCCAAATCCCTACAGCCTACTCTCCCCCACACATCCATCACTAGCTGTCGCTGGAGGAGCTCCACAGTGGCCTGTTTACTGACCATTGAGCAGTCAAAAGCACAGACGAAGTTCACAGTGAACGACCAGGCTCTGCAGCATGTTTGAGAACACAGGGATCCGGGGGTATGAGTACAGGTGGCAGTGAAGAAAGCATTCGGCCCTCCAGCCTTAAGTCAGGGCACTGAGTACGGGAGCTGAAGCGTTACGGTCGTATTCAGTTCTGGTCACCTCATGATAGGAAGGACGTGGAGGCTTTAGAGAGGGTGCGGGGAGAGTTACCAGGACGCTGCCTGCATCAGAGAGCATGTCCTACGAGGAAAGGCTGAGGAAACTAGGGTTTTTTTCTCTTTGGAGCGAAGGAGGATCAGAGGTGACTTGATAGAAGTGTACAGGATAATAAGAGGCATTGCCACTTTCCCATGGTGGAAAACAGCTTACATGAGGGGCCGTAGTTTGCAGGTGCTTGGAGGAAAGTATGGGGGGGGTGGATGTCAGGGGTATTTTTTTCTTACACGGAGAGTGGTAAGTGCATGGAACACACTGCAAGAAGTGGAGTTGCTGGCACAGTATGGTGGGCCGAAGGGCCTGTACTACGCATGTTTTGGCACATGACCACACTGGACAGATGGAGCCACAGTGTGGGAAGGGGCGAGACCACAGAGGGATTTGGCAGCAAGATTGTGGACTGTTAATCCCAGTTCCGCACACTTCTGTGCACTGCGTACCACTAACCTTGTCCCAGCCGGGCTCCCGTTAGCGCCTCACGGGCACTGCCAAACCCCAGCTCGCGGCACACCACGCTGGCGGTCACCAGGTTCCAACGGTCGTCGCAGATGGTCCCCCATTTGCCGTTCTTCAGGACCTCCACCCTGCCCTCGCCGGTCTGAGCTCCTCCCTTTAACCTCACCAGGGGTTGCTGGGGAGAGAAAAGTGAAGCACATTTTGTCCGAGGCACTGGAGTCAAGCAGGGAAACAGGCCCTTTGGCCCAACCCATCCATACTAACCCGGGTGACTTCCTGAGCTCATCCCTTTTGCCCACATTGGGTTCCTATCCCTCTAAGCCAGGGGCTCCCAACCATTTTAATGCCATGAACCGCCCACCATTAAGCCCTTGTTGTTCCGCTCCATGCCTCGTGGCACGTCGGGTGACAACCACGCCAATTCTTTAGCATTTTGTCTGAGGCTGAGTTGCCAGCTCGACTCTCAGCCCAACACGGATGAAAAGCTGGCAAGGGGCCGGCTGCATTCAAAACGGGGAGTTGAACTCACCTTGAAGTCCGTTGTACCACCATAAACCAGAAACCCATGAACTTTTCTAATCTACTAATCTGACCAAATGTCTTTCAGATGTCATAAGTGACCCTGCCTCTACCACTTCCTCTGGCTCCCACCACCCTCCCCATGAAAAAAAATGCCCCTCAAATCTCACTAAAACCTTTCGCTTCCCACCTTAAACCAGTGCCTCTAGTTTTAGGCCCCTGTTCTCTGGGGTAAAAGACTGTGACCATTTTCATTTTATCTACGTCCCGCAGGATTTTATAAACCTCTGTATGGTCAAAGGTACAGTTTTGGTTTAACCTAGTGCATCACATTGTCATGCCAACCACCAGGCATTCCAAGTTGGCATCATGCTCAACAAGACCATAAATACATCTAGATTGAATCAAGGAATCATATACTGAACTGGGCCTTCTGTCCAATGTGTTTACACAAACTCCTGGGTGTCCACTCACATTGATCCAGCCCAAAGTTATCTCTGTCTAGATAAGTGCTCGTCTAGACACTTCCTAACTGCTATCAGTGACTCTGCTTCTACCATTCTCTCTGTCAGTGTGTAGCAGGTATACACCCTTCTCTGGGAGAACCAAGACCCATGTCAGATCCCCTCTGAATCTCTTCTCCCTCACCTTAAATCTGTGTCCTCCAGGTTTATTCATCTCTGATAAAGGCAAGTGTTTCCTGCTGTCTACCCTTAACGATGTCATATTTCTCAGTCATGTCCCCTCTTAACTTCCTCTGCTCCAGGGAGAACAGACCCAAACTCTCCAGTCTCTCCTCATTACTGAAGCTGATTACTTAACGAGGGGCAAAGTTGAAAAGTGAAGAGTTATATTGAACTTGGAACAGACCTTTGTCAAACTGCACTTGGAGCATTGGGTATCGTTCCAGTCACCGTATCATAGGAAGAATAGCCATCTGGAGAGATTCTGGAGAAGGATTACAACGATGATCCCGGAAACGCAAGGATTGTGTATATTGCAAGCAAGGATAAACAATCTGGAAGGCTGAGAGGTTTGTAAAGTGCTGAGTGAATTATTATGGAGATTTAAGAAACTCTTAGACAGGCAGAGGATGATAGAAAAATGGACAGCTATGTGGGAGGGAGGGTCTGTGCTTTGCTGTAATGTTCTATGTTCTAGGTTCTGAAAAGAAAGGTTGGAAAAAGGAGAAAGCGAGAGAGAATGATAGAGAAAGGAAGTCAGAGGTGGGGGGAGATAGTGGGAGAGAGAAAGAGAGATGAGAAACAGAGATACACAAAGAAGGAACACAGGAG
>NC_082727.1:18271283-18296283 GCF_030144855.1 Hypanus sabinus
GTATATAGTCCCATGTACCTTGGAACCTTTGATAATAAACCTGATTCTAAAGAAGATAACGGGTGTCTTCTTCCTCTCTGAATCTGAAATGTTGACCTGGGTGAGGGGTTTGAGAAAGACCCTCACACTTTTACATGGGGTGCCTTGAAGATGGTGGCACTGATAGAGCCCTGCCCAGACACAGGTACCAGACCAGTGAGAGAGTTAACGTCAGAAAGGAGCCCCTACGAGTCCCCCCGGTGAGGTGAAGGTTACAACCAAGCTAGAGGGCTGCCAAGGTGAGATCAGGGCTCGGAGATCGAGAACACTCATCTGACATGATGCAGAGCCCTCCAACCTGCACAATACCGTAACAATGTGTAATCTTCATAAATACTTCATTCCCATTTGAGGTAAATATTTCATCACATTAAAAAGCGTCCTCACTTTTAGGAACAGCTTTTTCCACTCTGCCATCAGATTTCTGAACAGACAATGAACCCATGAACACTACCTCACTATATTTGCTCTCATTCAGTACTACTTATTTTTATATGTACAGATATATTTCTTATTCTGATTTATAGAATATTTTAGGATTTGCACTGTGCTGCTCTCCACAAAACAACAAATGCATGACATATGTCAGAGATAATAAACCTGAGTAACACCTACAAGAAGCTGGAGGAAATCAGCAGGTCCTGGAAATGAGAATCGAGATCCTTCTTCAGGACCGGAAAAGAATGGGGCAGAAGCCAGAAATAAGAAGGTGGGGGGGGGGGGGTGGGGAACAAGCTGGCAGGTGATAGGTGAAGCTAGGTGAGGGGTGAAGTAAGAAGCTGGGAGGTGATAGGTGGAAAAAGCAAAGGGCTGAAAAAGAACAAATCTGATTGGAGAGGAGAGTGGATCATGGGATAAAAGGGGGGGGGGGAACCAGACAAAGGTGGTGGGTAGCTGAGGAGAAGAGAATGGGTGAGAGGAGGGCACAAGCTGGTAGGTGATAGGTGAAGCCAGGTGAGGGGTGAAGTAAGAAGCTGGGAGGTGATAGGTGGAAAAAGCAAAGGGCTGAAAAAGAACAAATCTGATTGGAGAGGAGAGTGGATCATAGGATAAAAGGGGTGGGGGGAACCAGACAAAGGTGGTGGGTAGCTGAGGAGAAGAGAATGGGTGAGAGGAGGGCACAAGCTGATAGGTGATAGGTGAAGCCAGGTGAGAGGGAGGGTGTGAAGTGAGAAGCTGGGGGGTGAAAGATGGTAAACACTGATGCAAAGCAATGAGCCCTGTTCTGTCCCTCTCTTTACTCACATATTTAGATCTCGACTAACACAAACCTTCTGTCCTCTTTAGAGCATCAATAAACTACGCGGCTCTAGAAAATCCGCTCAGTGTTTGAAAGGGTCACGATGAGGACACGAGAGTCAGCCTGGCTCCTAGGAGGAGCGACTTATGTGTAACTCAGAAACAAACAGTTTGATACCTGGTTTTAGGGTTGTTCACCTTTTGATCCCACTGCTTCCTGCAACAAAAGAATGCAAGAGATTAATATCTTACCAACACCGCTGGTGCACCGTACCAGACTAGACATGAATAAATTGCAGGTGTGTGATGCAGTGTTAAATGTGCTTGTATGGAAACAGGATTCAATTTAGTCTCCGATGTTAGGGCACTTGCTTCGTCCCCCTGCACATTTACAGTGTTGGATACAGAGCACCACAGCACAGAAAGATGCCCTTCAGCCCATCCTATTCATGCCGAATTGTTGTTCTGCCTAGTCCCATTGACCTGGAACGTAATCACTCCCCTCCCATCCATGTACTTAGCTAAATTTCTCGTCAATGTCGAGATCAAGCCCACACCCACCACATTCCACACTCACACCACCCTCTGAGTGAGGAAGCTCCCCCTCAGGTTCCCCTTAAACATTTCACCTTTAGCCTGTGACCTCCAGTTCTGCTCTCTCAGTGGAGAAAGTCTGCTTGCATTAACTCTATATATGCCCCTCATGATTTTGTATACCTCTATCAAATCTCCGCTCATTCTCCTGTGAACGGAGTCCCAAACTTTTCCTATAACTCAGGTCCTCAAGTCCCGGCAATGTCCTTGTAAGTTGGCAGCAGACTAACACGGTAGTTAGCGCAATGCTTTATAACTCAATTCCACAGTTATCTCTAAGGCGTTTGCATGCGTTGCTTGCGACCGTGTGGGTTTTCTCCTGGTGCTCTGATTTCCTCCCACATTCCTAAGGTGTATGGCTTAGTACGTTAATTAGTGACATCGGTGTAATTGGGTGCTCATTGGGCCATGCTTAACTCTAAGTAAAAATAAAAATAAAATTATTTTCTTTGTATTCTTTCAATCTTATTGCTCTCTATCCTGTAGGTGGGTGACCAGAACTGCTTGCAACACTTCAAATTTAGCCGTACCAAACTCTCATACAACTTCAGCATAACATCTCAATTCCTGTACTCAGTACTCCGATTTATGGAAATCAATTTTTGAAATCTCCATTTCTCGTGGACTTTCACTGGGAATGGTCATGGGCTTCTCCCCGGCATTCCTCAGCCTGTCCACCACCAGCGAGAACTGGAGGTTTAACTGCCCAATGAAAGGTAGTGTCTGCCCACTCAGAGATGAGGGTGGCTTGTAGGACAGGACGTACCTGATGGGCAAGTGAAATATAACATCTCTAAAGAGGCAGTCGTGTGTGATGAGGAACCACGAAGCTCCTTTGCGATTTGTACAGAAAATAAAAGAACTGATCTTCTCAATTGAGGACAATGTTGGGTGATGTACACTCCTCTGCTTCAGTCACTGAGTGGCCCAGGTTAAAATAAATAAAATGTAATCACAGCCAGTTTGGTGTTAAACCCAACAGCAGGAACAGGGGAGGCAGGTACAGCGTGTAAGTTAGAAGAGTGGATATGGAGTGTTGGCCTTCATTAGGCAGGGAATTGAGTTCAAGAGCCAAGAGGTAATGTTGCAACTCTATAAAAAATTCTGTTCAGGTTTGGTCACCTCATCAAGTCAAGTCAGGTCACTTTTTATTGTCATTTCGACCATAACTGCTGGTCCAGTACACAGTAAAAACGAGACAACGTTTTTCAGAACCATGGTATTACATGACACAGTACAAAAACTAGACTGAACTACATAAAAAAACAACACAGGAAAGAAAACTACACTAGACTACAGACCTACCCAGGACTGCATAAAGTGCACAAAACAGTGCAGGCATTACAATAAATAATAAACATTATAGGAAGGATGTAGAAACTTTAAGGGGGGGGGGGATTTACCAGGATGCTGCACGGATCTGAGGAAAGGTTCGGCAAGCTAGGGCTTTCCTCTTTGGAGACGAGAATGAGAGGTGACTTGGTAGAGGTGTACAAGGTGATAATAGGCATCTTGTTCCCGTGGCAGAAAGGGCCAATATCAAGAGAGTATCACTTTAAGGTGACTGGAGGAAAGCATGGGGGGGAATGTCAGAGATAGTTGCATGGAACACTCTGTCAGGAGTTGGTGGTAGGTAAACTCTTAGATAGGGATATGAATGACTGAAAAATGGAGGGCTATGTGGGAGGAAGATGATGTCCTGATGAAGGGTCTTGGCCCAAAACATCGATTATTTATTCCCCTCTGTAATTGCTGCCTGACCTGCTGAGTTCCTCCAGCATTTTGTTTGCCCCTCTAGTTTTTTGTTCCCCTTCCCTAGGTGAACGTCTATGAGTGGTCACCTTGCCTATGGCCCCATTGATCCTATACAGACAGACAGCAGAGGGGAGCTGGGGTCAAGATCTCTTGCAATGCCAGAGGAGGTGAATGTCTCTTTCTCCTATTCTAACCTTCTCGTGTACTCATCCCAGCTCCTGACCTTCGGAAGCAAGATGGCAAACCTTGGAAAAGTTCGGAATGGATCAGCCTTCCGAAAGAAGTTGGGTGGGTCTAGATGATGAAATATTTAAGAGGAAGCTGAGGTGAGAGTGTGGAACGAACTGCCAGCAGAAGTGGTGGATATTAAACATTTAAGATAAATACATGGTTGGGAGGGGAATAGAGAGCTATATTCCAGATGCAGGTCAATGGAACCATATAACCATATAACAATCACAGCATGGAAACAGGCCATCTCGGCCCTCCTAGTCCATGCCGAACTCTTAATCTCACCTAGTCCCACCTACCCGCACTCAGCCCATAACCCTCCACTCCTTTCCTGTCCATATACCTATCCAATTTTACCTTAAATGACACAACTGAACTGGCCTCTACTACTTCTACAGGAAGCTCATTCCACACAGCTATCACTCTCTGAGTAAAGAAATACCCCCTCGTGTTTCCCTTAAACTTCTGCCCCCTAACTCTCAAATCATGTCCTCTCGTTTGAATCTCCCCTACTCTCAATGGAAACAGCCTATTCACGTCAACTCTATCTAACCCTCTCAAAATTTTAAATACCTCGACCAAATCCCCCCTCAACCTTCTACGCTCCAATGAATAGAGACCTAACTTGTTCAACCTTTCTCTGTAACTTAAGTGCTGAAACCCAGGTAACATCCTAGTAAATCGTCTCTGCACTCTCTCTAATTTATTGATATCTTTCCTATAACTCGGTGACCAGAACTGTACACAATATTCCAAATTTGGCCTTACCAATGCCTTGTACAATTTTAACAATTTTAGCATTACATCCCAGGCAGAAAAACATGTTAACATAGGATAGATGAGCTGAATGGCCTGTTTATGCACAGTAGCCTGGATTAATATGACTCCTAACCTGGATTAATAGCCCAGATTGTCTGAATTCAGATCCACATGTAGATGGCTAATGAGGAGGCTGAGAAACACACTTCAGAAATGCAAATAGGGTCTGAATTTGTCCGCAACAAGGGCACGCTTCTCTCTGAAAACTGGAGTCTCTCTATCGCATGTACTTCTCTTTAAAAGCCTCCCTTTTAACACCTGTCACTGAGTTAACTTAAATCAGCTTTCAGTGTTCGATGGCAGAGTCAAGTGCTGCCTCAGATAACATCACTTCAGCTTTCCCTGCCACGCTAATGGTCTGTGTTGCATTAGTAATGTACTTTCTTACAGGGTTCCAAACTGCAGCCAACAATATGGATTTATTCATGAAACATTTCAAGCCCCATCCAGTATAAATCTATATAATACCATACTTCAGAATAAATAAAGATCCTTCTTAAAGCAAAGACCATAGGAGCAGAATTAGACCATTCAACCCATCAAACCAGTCCAAAAAATTACTGATTTGTTATCTCTCTCAACCCAGTTTCTCCTGCCTTCTCCCCGTAACCTTGGAAACCCCTACTAATCAAGAGCCTATCAGCCTCCGCTTTAAATTACCCAAAGACTTGGCCTCCACAACTGTCCATGGCAATGTCTGTAGATTCACCACCCTTTGGCTTAAGAACTTCCTCCTCCCCTCTGTTCTGAAGTGACATCCTTCTATTCTGAGGCTGTGTCCTCCAATCCTAGACTCCCCCACTATAGGGAACATCCTCTCCACATCCACTCTATCTGTGTCCTCCAATCCTAGACTCCCCCACTATAGGAAACATCCTCTCCACATCCACTCTATCTGTGTTCTCTGGTCCTAGACTTCCCCACTATAGGGAACATCCTCTCCACATACACTCTATCTGTGTCCTCCAATCCTAGACTCCCCCACTATAGGAAACATCCTCTCCACATCCACTCTATCTGTGTCCTCCAATCCTAGACTCCCCCACTATAGGAAACATCCTCTCCACATCCACTCTATCTGTGTCCTCTGGTCCTAGACTCCCCCACTATAGGAAACATCCTCTCTGCTAGAGCTGGAGGCATTTGGATACAAGGGAGATCGTTCTCAGTCGGCTTTGCCCATCCAAAGTAGTTCGGTGAGGGCAGAGACGGTGAGAGGGCAGGACTGAGTATGTGTGCCTTCTCTTTGTGCTTCCTCACAGCGCCAGACCCTCAACTGACTCGTGCAGTGCTGCCTCCGCGAGCTTCTGGGGTTCAAAGGCTTCGTCAGAATAATGTTGGTGCTTTTCCATTTCGACTCCGGCTATAACCAAATTCAGCAGAAAAGCTTTATGTTACGTATAACATAAAGTCCACTGCTGTTCACTGTGCTGCAACACACAACTCAAACCACATCATCAAGTTCGCCGATAACACGACCGTGGTGGGTCTCATCAGCAAGAACGACGAGTCAGCCTACAGAGAGGAGGTGCAGCGGCTAACAGACTGGTGCAGAGCCAACAACCTGTCTCTTAATGTGAACAAAACAAAAGAGATGGTTGTTGGCTTCAGGAGGGCACGGAGCGACCACTCCCCACTGAACATCGACGGCTCCTCGGAAGAGATCGTTAACAGCACCAAATTTCTTGGTGTTAACCTGACGGAGAATCTCACCTGGTCCCTCAACACCAGCTCCATAGCCAAGAAAGCCCAGCAGCGTCTCTACTTTCTGCGAAGGCTGAGGAAAGTCCATCTCCCACCCCCCCATCCTCATCACATTCTACAGGGGTTGTATTGAGAGCATCCTGAACAGCTGCATCACTGCCTGGTTCGGAAATTGCACCATCTCGGATCGCAAGACCCTGCAGCGGATAGTGAGGTCAGCTGAGAAGATCATCGGGGTCTCTCTTCCTGCCATTACGGACATTTACACCATACACTGCATCCACAAAGCAAACAGCATTATGAAGGACCCCACGCACCCCTCATACAAACTCTTCTCCCTCCTGCCGTCCGGGAAAAGGCACCGAAGCATTTGGGCTCTCACGACCAGACTATGTAACAGTTTCTTCCCCCAAGCTATCAGACTCCTCAATACTCAGAGCCTGGACTGACACCAACTTACTGTTCTATTGTCTTGTTTATTATTTATTGAAATCCTGCACTGTTTTGTGCACTTTATGCAGTCCTGGGTAGGTCTGCAGTCTAGTGTAGTTTTTTTCTGTGTTGTTTTTTACGTAGTTCAGTCTAGTTTTTGTACTGTGTCATGTAACACCATGGTTCTGAAAAACGTTGTCTCATTTTTACTGTGTACTGTACCAACAGTTATGGTCGAAATGACAATAAAAAGCAACTTGACGACTTGATATGTATTATTTCAAAATTATATGAGTGATCATGCATATATTGCTTGTTAAGCATTCTTGTTTGCTTAAGTGATTGATGACGTGTTGTATGTACAACTACGTTAATTGCAGATGCCATCGCACTGCCACGTGAGATGTGCACGGCACACTAAAAGTACGGACGAAATAAACTTGTACTCCTGGACTCTCGAGTGCTCCTTTGAATTAATTTAATTGCTGAAGTTACAAAGCGTAACACTTTATCTGGCTCAGACCAGCCGAAACACTTGGCAGGTCAGGCCGCACCTGTGGGAAAGAAACCCCTCCGTGTTTCAGATCAGAGGCCCTTCCTCAGAACTGGGAAAGAGGCTGGAGGTGAGGGAGGGTGTGGAGGGGGGGATAGGATGGGAAGTGTGGGGTGGAGTGGGAGGGAGTGGCGGAGGGTGGGAGAGGATGGAATAAGATGGAGTGGGTACTACAGAAGAGGGTAGTGGAGGGTGGGGAAGGGTATGGGAAGTTGTGAGAGGGTGGGGAGGGTAATGGAGGGCTTGCGGAGGGTGGGGAAGGGTTTGGGAAGTTGTGAGAGGGTGGGGAATGCAGGGGAGGGTAGTGGAGGGTGGGGAAAGATTTGGGAAGTTGTGAGAGGGTGGGGAAGGTTTTAGGAAGTTGTGAGAGGGTGGGGAGGGTAGTGGAGGGTGGGGAAGGGTTTGGGAAGTTATGAGAGGGTGGGGAAGGGTTTGGGAAGTGCAAGGGTGGGGAAGGGTTTGGGAAGTCGTGAGAGGGTGGGGAGGGTAATGGAGGGTGGGGAAGGGTTTGGGAAGTCGAGAGAGGGCGGGGAATGCCCCATTACACCACATTGCCCAGCTCCTGTTTAGCTTCTGTCAATGTTCACACAGTAACTGCTGCCCACAGCACTTTCTCTGTAGCTGTAACACTTTATTCTGCATTCTGCTATTGTTTTACCTTGAACTAGCTCAATGCACTGTGTAATGGTTTGATCTGTATAAACAGTACGAAAGACAAACTTTTCACTGTACATCAGTGTATGTGATAATAATACTCCATTTCCCATTCTGTTATTGTTTTCCCTGCACACCCCAATACGCTGATGAAACATATGGATGGTATGCAGAACAAAGTTGTCCACTGGACCTTGGTACAAGTGACATAAATGATTGGCGTATCACCAACCTATCACCATTCACTCATTGAGCAGATGACCCTGTGCACAGATTATCCCTAAGGTAACCCAGGTTTTACCCCATCAGGGATATCCCTCCTCTCACACCCTAGCAAATAGTGACGGGCAAATGAATGCAGCCCCTGCCTGCAAAGCCCGTGTAGGACGTAGGGCATTTGACATAGAATGGAGAACAGTACAGCGCAATACTGTCCCTCGCAGGTCTACCAGGAAGCTACCAGGATTAGAGGGTATGATCTATAAGGAGAGGCTGGACAAACTTGGGTGTTTTATCTGGAGCAGTGGAGACTTAAGGGAGACCTGGATAAGAAATAGAGTGGGCAGCGGGCATCTTTTCCCCAGAGTTGAAGCGTCTAAAACCAGAGGGCATGCACTTAGGGTGAGAGGGGGTAACTTGAAAGGAATGTGCAGTACAAGTTTTTATATGGGTACCTCGATCGGGCTGCCAAGATTGGCCATGGAAGCAGATACAATAGTGGTGTTAAAGAGATGTTTAGGTAGGCACGCAAGTGTGCAGGAAGTGGACAGATATTATGGAGAGAAAGGATTAGTTTAGCAGGGCACTATTATGTTCTATGCTCTCTGTGGGCTTTGAACGCATAACATTGTGGGCTGAAGGGCCTGTTCCTGTACAGGACTATTCTGTGTTCGATGCAGTCCCCACACACTAAACTACCTCGACTTAATGTTAAGAGATTTCCTCAGAACCACATGATCATAGTCAGGAGAAAGAATCAGATTCATCTCGAAGCATTTATAGGTTCCTAATGAAGGAGTCAGGCCTTAAATGAATATACATCACCTGCTGTATCAGAGTGGAAACTGGCAACACAATAAAAATCCCTCGATCTTTGTTCAGAATTTATGGGCTCATGTTCTTTACTTTGTATTTATTGGATTCCAATCTGCTGCCGACAAAAAAGAATTACCGAGAATCACGACAATCAGTTCTGATAACGTGTAATGAGGCCTCACTTATTGGCAACATCAGCCAGTTCTTTGGTGTATTCTCACTGAAACACAACAGGGTTATGTCAGACGCTGACCGCATTGAGTCACCACAACATTTTTCCTCTTGCAGAACGTATACCCAGCCTGTACATTTGGAGCACTGTGTACAGTTTTTGTTGCGGGTGTTATTAAACTAGAAAAGATTGACCAGGATGTTGGGGGCCATAGACCAGGACTTTATTCCCTAAAATATAGGTGACGGATTGGTGACCTGTGTCATGAGGGACATAGACAGGGTGAAATCATGTAGTGTTTTTTTTCCTCAGGGAGGACGTTGCTAAAAACTAGAGGGCAGGGGTTGAAGATCAGAACATGGGAGATTTAAAAGGGACATCAGAGGCAGATTCTCTAAGCAAAGGGTGGAGCTTGTTTGGAATGAGCTGCCAGAAATGCTGGTTGAGTCGGGCACATCAGCAACATTTAAAAGCCGTTGAGATGAGTACTTAGACAGGAGAGGGTTGGAGGAACGCAAGCAGATGATACTAGCTCACTGGGCAACACAGCCAGCCTGGAGCAAATGGGCCAAAGGGCTCTATGGCACTAAGAGTGCTTAATTCTCTTTTCTGCCGCGGACTGATTCCCAGGGGGAGGCGGTACTGCTACTACTGGAGTAATTAAGTCATTTGAGTTTGTGTTCACACAGCCAGAGAGACATTCAGCACAGAAAAAGGCCCTTCAGCCCAGCTGGTCTGCGCTGACCAAGAGTCCTCTCACAAAGTATTTCACAGCCCCCACATTCTTTCGCTATGAACGTTGAGCAGAACAGCACAGTACAGACCCTTCAGCCTGTGGTGTTGTGCTGACCTATTAACCTACTCAAAGACCAATCGAACACTTCCCTCCTACATAGCCCTCCATTTTTAACTGTCTCTACCACGACCCTGGCAGTGCGATCCCCACACTCTCTGTGTAAAGAGACGCTCTGACATGCCCACTATATTTCCCTCCAAACACCGGAGAGTGATGACCCCTTGTACTAGTTATTTCCACCTGGCGGATAAAGATTCTGGCTGTCCACTCTATTAGGTTTTCACTCTGCAATTGCTCCCAATAACCTTGTCTACGGCTTACCGCCCCCCCCCCCCCCACACCATCCATGGTCACCCTGGTTTTGCCCCATCAGAGATATCTGACAAGCAGACCATTCACTCGAGTTTAGATGGGTGAGAGGGGCTCCCACCAGAATATGCAAAGCTCTGTCAGGCTGGACAGGCACGCTGCAGAGAGGACGTTCCCCTTTGATGGGGTCACAGAGCAAAGGAAGTTTTGGATTATTTTAGAAACCCAGTGCAGTAACAGACCCTTTTGGCCCAATTGCACCCAAGTGACCAATTAACCTTTACAGGTCTGGAATATGGGGAGGGAGTGGGGGGACCCATGTGATCAGGGTGAACACATAGAAGCTCTGTACCCACAGCAGCGGAATTGTGATACTCTGATAGTTTCAGGCTAACCGCTACACTGCAGACTGCCGACCTTTTTCCAGAGGAGGATTTAGGGAAAAAATTAATGTTGAAGTTCTATACCCAGGGCGGGAGCGATTCATGAATATTTATGAAGGAGATAGATTTTGAGACACTAAAGGTAGAAGTGAGTGTTTGGTATTGAGACAGAGAAACAGATCAAACAGGTTGGAATGGACTAGCAGCACGAGCTCAGGGGTCAGAATGGCCTGCTCCTGCTCAATATTTCCCTGGATGGTGCATTAAATTAACAGCTCTCTCGTTTGGGTAAAAAGGACCTCATGGGAGTATCAGAAGGAGAGAAAGAAACAAACCCAGAATGGTGTACACATCCAACGTTAGTTTTACCTGTCACACGAACATTGAAACATACACTGAAATGCATCGGTTCTGTCTATGATCCAAGGATGTGCTGGGGTGAAGCCCGCAAGCATAGCTTGCCCACAACTTACTAACCCTAATGACGGAAATCAACCTCTCCTCAGCGAAGCGGCCAGTTAAGGGCCCCACCCACTCTGGATACTCTCTCTTTCATCCTCCCTCCCAACGGGTGGAGGGGCTGACAGCACGTACCAAGGCAGCTTCTACCCCGCTGCTGTAAGACTTGTTGAACCCTGGTATGATAAGATGGACTCCTGACCTCACAGTCTACCTTGGACCTTGTTGTCCACCTGCACTGCACTTTCCCTGCACCTGTTCCACCTCATTCTGCATTCTGTTAATGTTGTTCCACCTCAGTACGCTCTCTGATGAACTGGTGTACAAGACAAGCTTTTCACTGTACCTGTACGTAGATCAGTAAAGCACAGTACAAGCCACGATGATGTGCTGACCTTTTAACCTCCTCTAAGATCAATTTAACTCTTCCCTCCTACATAGTCCTTCATTTTTTCATCCGAGTGTCTTTCTAAAACTCCGCCCCGGCAGTGCATTCCACGTACCCATCACTGCTTAAACATCATATCTCTGACATTTCACCTATACAGACAGACAGACAGACAGACATACATTATTGATCCCGAGGGAAACTGGGTTTCATTACAGCTGCACCAACCCAGGATAGTGAAGAAATATAGCAATATAAAACCATAAATAATTAAATAATAATAAGTTAATCATGCTAAGTGGAAATAAGTCCAGGACCAGACTATTGGCTCAGGGTGTCTGACACTCCGAGGGAGGAGTTGTAAAGTTTGATGGCCACAGGCAGGAATGACTTCCTATGACGCTCAGTGTTGCATCTCAGTGGAATGAGTCTCTGGCTGAATGTACTCCTGTGCCTAACCAGTACCTTATGAAGTGGATGGGAGACATTGTCCAAGATGGCATGCAACTTGGACAGCATCCTCTTTTCAGAAACCACCGTCAGAGAGTCCAGTTCCACCCCCACAACATCACGGGCCTTACGAATGAGTTTGTTGATTCTGTTGGTGTCTGCTACCCTCAGCCTGCTGCCCCAGCACACAACAGCAAACATGATAGCACTGGCCACCACAGCCTCGTAGAACATCCTCAGCATCGTCTGGCAGATGTTAAAGGACCTCAGTCTCCTCAGGAAATAGAGATGGCTCTGACCCTTCCTGTAGACAGCCTCAGTGTTCTTTGACCAGTCCAGTTCATGGTCCATTCGTATCTCCAGGTATTTGTAATCCTCCACCATGTCCACACTGACCCCTTAGATGGAAACAGGGGTCACTGGTGCCTCAGCCCTCCTCAGGTCCACCACCAGCTCCTTAGTCTTTTTCACATTAAGCTGCAGATGATTCTGCTCACACCATGTGACAAAGTTTCCCACCGTCGCCCTGTACTCAGCCTCATCTCCCTTGCTGATGCATCCAACTATGGCAGAGTCATCAGAAAACTTCTGAAGTGGCAAATACTTTCATAGTTCAAAGCAAATTTTTTTATCATAGTACATATATGTCACCATACACCACCCTGAGATTCCTCCAGTCACCTTAAAACGATAGCCCCTCATGTTAGCCATTTCTGCCCTGGGGAAAAGGCACTGGCTATCCACTCTATCTATGCCTCTTGTCATCTCGTACACCACTATCAAGTCAGCTTTCACTCTCCTAAAATGATTTAAGATTAGCTTCATTTGTCACACGTACATCAAACATTGAAGCATCCAGTGAAACGTTTTGTTTGCGGCAACAATCAACACGTGATAATGCGCTGGGGGCAGTCGGTAAGTGTCACCACACTTCCACTGACAACATAGCACGCCCGCAACTTATTAGCTCTTAACTCTTTGGACTGTGGGAGGAAACTGGAGCACCCAGAGGAAACCCACACGGTCACGGGGAGCAGCAGGAATTGAACTCGGTTTCACTGCGTTGTAAAATGTGCTAAGGCTAGTTTAACAATTTACAAACTGCTGGAGGGACTCAGTGTTGAGCAGCCGCTGTGGGAGAAGGAACTGTTGGCATTTTGGGCTGAAAGCCTTCGTCAGTCCGGAACAACCAAAATGTTGACAATTACTCTGTAAGCAAATATCAATGATAACCCACTACCATCGGACCGGTCAAAGTCCTGACGAAGGGTCTCGGCCCGAAACGTCGACAGTGCTTCTCCTTACAGATGCTGCCTGGCCTGCTGTGTTCCATCAGCATTTTGTGTGTGTTGTTGTTTGAGTTTCCAGCGTCTGCAGATTTCCTCGTGTTTGACGATTACTCTCCCCACCCCTTCCCCCAACAGATTGTACCTAACCCACTGATCTCCTCCAGCAGTTTCTTTGTTGCTCTAGATACAACGTCTGTTGTCCCCTAGGTCTACAAGCATACTCCCTGACCTTCCCCATAATGCAAAAACCTCTTTTCAAAATATACTTCGATGTCATGTAACAAACAAGGTGAAAGTGTGTGGAAGTTAATCTTTTTTTCCAGCCAGAGTCGGTCGACTTTTCCAAGGGGACTGACTTGTGGTTTTGAATGGAAAAGAGAGGAGATTGTGGCTGGGGAAAGAAAGGCTTCCATTTATTCACAGCTCAGACCCCGACTCTCAAACCGCTGTCTACAAGGCACGGGTCAGGGGCGTGACGGAACACTCTCCTCTCGCCCGCAAGAGTGCGGCTACAAAAACTCTGAAGAAACGCGGCACCATCCAGGACTGACACCACCCTAAAACAAAATTCCTTCCCTTCTTGCACCTCTGGCGCACAGTGCCTGCAGTGTGTACCGTCTACAAAGTGTGACGTGCTTACTCACCCGCTCTACTCTGACAACACATCCCAAAATCAGCACTTCTACCTCGAGGAGGTACAGCGGCACACTATTACAGCGCCGCCCGTAAGATCAGGGTTTGATTCCTGTCGCTGTCTGTAAGGAGTTTGCACGTTCTCCCTGTGACCGCGTGGGTTTTCCCTGGTGCTCTGGTTTCCTCACACATCTCGTACGGTTTAGGGTTAGCAAGCTGTGGGCATGTTTATGTTGGCGCCAGAAGTGCGATGACACTTGCAGGTGGTCAGGCACACTCCTCGCTGATTTAATTTGATGCAAGTGACACATCTCACTGTATATGAGGCACATAGAGCTAATCGTACAGGCAGCACAGTAGCGTAGCAGTTGGTGCAATGCTGTTACAGCAAACCAGGTTCAATTCCCGCTGCTGTCTGAGAGAAGTTTGTACTTTCTCCTTGTGACCTGCACGGGTTTCCTCAGGGTGCTCTGGTTTCCTCCCACAGTCCAAAAGAGGTTTGGGTAGCAGGTTAATTAGTCACATGGGTGTAATTGGGTAGTGAGGGTTGTTCGACTGTATCGCTAGATAAACAAGGGCAACGGGGGCAGGGGATGCGTGTCTCTCTGCGGATGATGTGTCTCTACAGATGATGTGTCTCTCTGCAGAACCATCCTGACTGAGAAATATATTTCAAAATTAAAATGAGGAACTCAGTGAGTCAGGCATCATCTACACTACAGAGACACACATCATCTGTAGAGATACACGTCATCTGTAGAGAGACATATCATCTGCAGTGAGACACATCGTCTGCAGAGATGCACACCATCTGCAGTGAGACACACGTCATCTGCAGACAGACACACATCATCTGCAGACAGACACACATCATCTGTAGCGATGCATATCACCTGTAGAGAGACACACATCATCTGCAGAGAGACACACACATTTGTAGAGAGACACACATCATCTGCAGAGAGACACACACGTTTGTAGAGAGACACATCATCTGAGAGAGATGCATCATCTGCAGGAAGACACATCATCTGCAGGGAGACATCATCTGTAGAGAGACACATCATCTGCAGAGAGATATACATCATCTGCAGAGAGACACACATCATTTGTAGAGAGACACACATCATCTGTAGAGAGACATCATCTGCAGAGAGATATACATCATCTGCAGAGAGACACACATCATTTGTAGAGAGACACACATCATCTGCAGAGAGATATACATCATCTGCAGAGAGACACACATCATTTGTAGAGAGACACACATCATCTGCAGAGAGATATACATCATCTGAAGAGACACACATCATCTGCAGAGAGACACTTCATCTGAAGAGACACAGATCATCTGCAGAGAGACACACATCATTTGTAGAGAGACACATCATCTGAGAGAGATGCATCATCTGCAGGAAGACACATCATCTGCAGGGAGACATCATCTGTAGAGAGACACATCATCTGCAGAGAGATATACATCATCTGCAGAGAGACACACATCACTTGTAGAGAGACACACATCATCTGTAGAGAGACATCATCTGCAGAGAAATATACATCATCTGCAGAGAGACACACATCATCTGCAGAGAGATATACATCATCTGAAGAGACACACATCATCTGCAGAGAGACACATCATCTGAAGAGACACAGATCATCTGCAGAGACACACTTCATCGGCAGAAAGACACACATCATCTGCAGAGACACACATCATCTGCAGTGAGACACATCATCCGCAGAGAGACGCATCATCTGCAGAGAGACACACATCGTTTGTAGAGAGACACACATCATCTGCAGAGACACGCATCATCTGCAGAGAGACACACATCTTGTAGAGAGACACACATCATCTGCAGAGAGACACACACGTTTGTAGAGAGACACATCATCTGAGAGAGATGCATCATCTGCAGGAAGACACATCATCTGCAGGGAGACATCATCTGTAGAGAGACACATCAACTGCAGAGAGACACACATCACTTGTAGAGAGACACACATCATCTGTAGAGAGACATCATCTGCAGAGAAATATACATCATCTGCAGAGAGACGCACATCATTTGTAGAGAGACACACATCATCAGCAGAGACACGCATCATCTGCAGAGAGATATACATCATCTGAAGAGACACACATCATCTGCAGAAAGACACGCACCATCTGCAGAGACACACATCATCTGCAGAGAGATGCATCATCTGCAGGAAGACACATCATCTGTAGAGAGACACATCATCTGCAGAGAGACACATCATCTGCAGAGAGACACACATCATCTGCAGAGAGACACACATCATCTGCAGGGAGATACACATCATCTGCAGAGAGACACACATCTTGTAGAGAGACACACATCATCAGCAGAGAGACACACATCAGCTGCAGAGGGATTATACATCATTTAAAGAGACACACATCATCTGAAAAGACACATCATCTGAAAAGACACATCATCTGCAGAGACACACATCATCTGCAGAGAGACACATATCATTTGTAGAGAGATATACATCATCTGAAGAGACACACATCATCTGCAGAGAGACACATCATTTGTAGAGAGACGCACATCATCTGCAGAGAGATATACATCATTTGTAGAGAGACTCATCATCTGCAGAGAGACGTACACAAAGTGCTGGTGGAATTCAATAGGTAAGGCAGCATTTGTGGATGGAAATAAACAGATAATGTTTATTACACTAGGCATTCATCTATGAGTGGATACGCTAGCATGCTGCCTCCAAAAATACAGAATGCTTCACAAATCTGTGTGTCATTCTTGCATAGGGTCTACTCTAACCTTCTCTGTATCACTCCAGTTTTAGTATGTGAGTTGCCAGAGCTAGCGAGACAGGAGCTCTCCCTCAGACCCTCAGTCCTCGGCTTCTGCTGTGCCCTCTCGGCTCTGGACCGTAGTCCTGCTAGCGCTGATCAGACTGTTCAGGCTAAGAGAGTGACAGACACAAACTTGTGGTCAAATGAACCTGAGGGATTCCAGATCCCCAGTACCTGCAGCATCTTTTGAGGCTCTGGGAGTATATCGCTATCCCATTGTCATTGCCGGATCTAAATCCTAGACCTCCCTCCCCTGTAGCACTGGATGGGGGAGGGACACCTTCACCATGAAGACTGTAACTCGCCACTACCTCGTCAGAGGTCATTAGTGAGGGCTACACACTGGGTGGCCACTTCATTAGGTACACCTGTACACCTGCTCTTCAATGCAAATATCTCACCACCCAAACATGTGGCAGCAACACAACGCATAAAAGCATGCGGTCATGGTCGAAAGGTTCAGTCGTTGTTGAGATCAGACATCACAGTGGGGAAGAAACATGATCGATGGGACTTTGACTGTGGAATGATTGTTGGTGCCAGAAGGGGTGGTTTGAGTAACTCAGAAACCGCCGATCTCCTGGGAGTTTCACGCACGGCAGTCTCCAGAGTTTACAGAGAACGGTGCAAGAAGCATCCAGCGAGCAGCAGTACTGTGGGTGAAAATATTTTGTTAGTGAGAGAGGTCAAAGGAGAACGACCAGACCGGTTCAAGCTGACAGGAAGGTGACAGGAACTCAAACAACCACGTGTTACAACAGTGGTGCGTAAAGGGACGTCTCTGCATACACATCATATTGAAAGTTGAAGTGGAATGGCTACAACAGCAATGAGGCCACATGAACGTATGCCCACTGGCTCCTCGGTTAGGTACGGGGGTTCCTAATAAAGTGGACACTGAGTGTGAATGCTGGCGATTCCAGCAGCCCCCTCATCTCAAGGAGTTTCTGTTCCCTATCTCACCTAGCCCCATCTTCCCAGGGTTGTCCTGGACAGAGCCTGTAGCCCTAACCAGCCTCTCTGGCAACTGTTCCAGCTACAGGTCTCTCAGTCCCTGAGACAGATCCGCTCCTGCCTGGTCTGTGTTTGTCCTGGGCTGCTGACCGGCCTCTCCTCACACCGCGGGGAGCCACGAGCACCGAGCCCCCTGGGTATGGGAGGGGGTAGGTGGGTGGGTTACCTCCAAATAGGGGTTACTAAGGTTTACATCAGAATAGGGAGGGTTCACTCTTCAGGAAAGCGTGTAGAAGCTGGAATTCTTCAGAAAGAGATGGGAAAAATATCTGATGGGTGTTCAATGTGTAAGTAGTTTAACTAATGAGGGTTTTTTATAGCATGAACGAAAACATTATGGGAGGAGGGGTGAGAGACAGAGAGAGGTAGAAAACAGACAGGCAGAGATACAGAGGGAGAGTCAGACAGACAGAGAAGGAGAGAGACAGAGACAGGGAGAGACAGACAGACAGAGAGAGAGAGAGTCAGACAGACAGAGAGGGAGAGACAGACAGACAGAGAGAATGAAAGACAGGCAGACAGAGAGAGGGAGTGAGACATAGAGAGAGAGGGGCTGAGGGAAGGAGGGGCAGATTTGGGACTAGGGACAAGGGAGAATGGTAAGAGGGATGAGGAGGAGCAGTGGGTGAGTGATAGAGGAGGGATATGGATGAGATAGAACAGGTGATGTGAGGAGGGGTAACTATTAAGTAAGTAGACTTTACTATCAAGTGTGCGTAGTTCACCATATACTAACTTGAGATTCATTTTCTTGCAGACATTTACAGGTAAAAAGAAATACAATAGAATTTACGATAAACCTTACGTAAAGACTGACAAACAACCAATTTGCAAAAGAAGACAAATAGTGCAAATTTTTAAAAAACTAATGCTGAGAACTTGCTCTCAAAAAACTGAGTCTACAGAATCAGTGGAGGTTGAGGAATCAGTTGCGTTCAGAAGGATGAGGAACGGAGAGGTGAGAGGGGATTGAGGAGCAATCGGCAGGAGGTGAAATGCTCGGGCTGATTTGTCTGCATACGAGGGTGTCATCTCCTCACCTGAACACTCAAACCAAGGTCACCAGGACTACAATCCTGAGCCGAGCACGCACAGTAGGAGCCCAGGACTGGAGACCTGTGGGAAGACTCCTCCGGTGCACACTTCAGCAGCTCACGCACTATAATTGGAACAACCTTTGCCCTCTGTGCCAGGCTGGCACACAAAGTCGGGAGGCTTCCCACTTTTCTGAGGACAGCATGCTAGCGTAGCAGTTGGTGTAATGCTGGCGGTTGAGCACTGGCGGTCAGTGTTCAAGTCCCGTTACTGGAGTTATGGAGATTATACGTTCTTCCATTGGGTTTCCTCCAAGGTGCTCCAGTTTCCTCCCACATTCCAAAGACATTTGGGTTAGGATTAGTAAGTTGAGGACATGCTATGGCCAACACTTGCGGGCTGCCTCCAACACATCCTCAGAATGTGTTAGTCATTGACACATCTCACTGCACGTTTCGATATTTCCACGTGACAAGTAAAGCCAATCTTAATCCTAAACATGAGAAAGTCTGCAGACACTGGGAATCCAGATTTAAATATTTATTGCGATACGGAGTGGAATCCGCCCCTCTGGCCCTTTGGGATGTGCCACACAGCATCCCCCGATTTAACCCTAGCCTAATCAGGGGGCAATTTACAATGACCAATTAACCTATGGACAGGTAGGACTGTGGAAGAAACCAGGGCACCTGGAGGAAACCCACACAGTCTGTCTTGTTGTGTGTTGTCTGCTACGTTGGTGGCCAGCAGCATGACAATACTTGCGGGCTGCCCCCAGTACATTCTTATTAATGCAAATAACACATTTCACTCGATGTTTAGTCACTGTACACGTGACTAATAAATCTAATCTAACCTAGTTACAGATTACGTATAAAAAGAATACTTTTAGACCATAAGACAAAGGAGCAGAAGTCGGCCATTTGACCCATCGAGTTTGCTCCGCCATTTCATCATGAGCTGATCCAATCTCCCCTTTAGTCCCACCCTCCCGCCTTCTCACCATAACCTTTGATGCTCTAACTACTCAGATACCTATCAATCTCTGCCCTAATACATCCAATGACCCGGCCTCCACTGCTGCCCGTGGCAACAAATTCCATAGATTCACCACCCTCTGGCTAAAAAAAGTTACTCCGCATCTCTGTTCTGAATGGGCGTCCTTCAATCCTCAAGTCATGCCCTCTGGTACTAGACTCCTCCACCATGGGAAACAACTTTGCCACATCCACTCTGTCCATGCCTTTCAACATTCGAAATGTTTCCGAGGTCCCCCCTCATTCTTCTAAACTCCAAGGAGTACAGTCCAAGAGCGGTCAAACGTTCCTCATACGTTAACCCTCTCATTCCTGGAATCATTCTAGTGAATCTTCTCTAAACCCTCTCCAATGTCAGCACATCCTCTCTTAAATAAGGAGCCCAAAACTGCACACAGTACTCCAAGTGAGGTCTTACCAGTGTCTTATAGAGCCTCAACATCACATCCCTGCTCCTATACTCTATTCCACTAGAAATGAATGCCAACATTGCATTCGCCTTCTTCACCACCGACTCAACCTTAAGGGTATCCTGCTTGAGGACTCCCAAGTCCCTTGCATCTTTACTCCAGATGTGGTGTGTGGCTGGAACTCATTGACCAAGAGAGTGGGAGTGTCACATTCAGGGTCCGCGTACCTTCGCCAGCGGGTTTAGGAACGGGTTCGCCAATCTCACTCGTGAATACGCACACTCCAGTTAATTAGTGTTTCATTGTGGTGGTATTTAACTCCTTTCTTCTCAATTCAGTCTGATTAAGACTTGATCAAAAGCCTACTTACCATTACCCTGGTTCCAGGAAAGAAAATTACTGATTAGCCTGAAGCTGCTAAGGAGGGTATTTATTTGGTATTTACCCACTGCGGCCGAGCTACTGTATCAGTGTTGGCTTTAGTTTGATGGTTCTAGTTAATGGGCCTGTTGGCCTGGCATTGATTGTTTTTCTATTGTGGAACTGGTGATCTGCTTCTCTCCACACCTGCAAAGGACCCTCCCCACAGAGAACAGTGCTGGTGTGGGGACACGGAGAGCTGTAAGATGCAGAATTATGGACCCCCCATTGGAAAGCAGGGTTCATCTGGGGAGGTCTTCACTCACTAGCAGAGCCAGGATGGGCCAAATATGCTCGAGCAGGATGGACCTGCAGAATTAGCATAAGGGTGTTGTAGAGTCAGCCATCTCCATCATGGACACTAGCCTCCCCACCATCAAAGACATCTTCAAGAAGTGACACCTCGACTAGTTACCATCTATCATAAGGGTCCTCAGCACCCAGGAGATGCCCTCTTCTCATTACTACCATCGGGGAGTTGGTACACGAGCCCAGATGGCCACACTCAATGATTCAGGAACAGCTTCTTTTCCCCCACCACCAGATTTCTGAGCAGACCACAAGCCCATGAACACTGTCTCATTATTCCTTTCTCTTTGGCCCTCTAATTCTGTAATTCATTGTAATTTTATGCCTTTCCTGCAGCAAAATAACAAAGGTCACATCGCAAGTCAGTGATAGTAAGCCTGATCCCGATTCTGAGCAAGGAGCCTTTACAGATGACCTTACCAGAATACCACAAACATACTAACAACTTCAGCACGCGTTTCCTTTCACATCCACCTCTGTTATTTAAGTGATGTAATCCAAATTATGATAAACATAACCTCTGGGCAGAAGTTATTGCTCCTCTTCAGTTACCACAATCGTTACAAAAAGTTCAAGATATTTGAGCACAGGGTGGTGATGAGGGAAGGAAGGTTACTAAACCACCTGGAAAAATATCGAGAAGTGTTTACGTTTTTGGGATGGAGTCTGTCTGAGAAGGGACTGATCAACAGTGAAAGGAGTTTTAAATACACATTTATTTACCAACAGCTCAGTAGCTGCTATTTCTGGACTATTTCTGGGAATATAGAACCAGTGCAGCACTCTGCAGGACCTTCAGCCAACAATATTATGCTGACCTTTTAAGCTACTCCATGATCAGTCTAAAGCTTCCCTCCTATATGGCCCTTAACCCTCCGTTTCTCTTACATGGAAGTTGTCCTGTCCAAGACCGGAAGAAGCTGCAGAAGATCGTGAACAGAGCCCAGCACATCACACAAACCAATCTTCCATCCTTGGACTCACTTTACACCGCACGCTGTCTGTACAGTGCTGCCAGGATAATCAAGGACACCACCCACCCAGCCAACACACTTTTTGTCCCTCTTCCCTCCGGGAGAAGGTTCAGGAGCTTGAAGATTTGTACGGCCAGATTTGGAAATAGCTTCTTCCCAACTGTGATAGGACTGCTGAACAGATCCTGACCCGGATCTGGGCCGTACCTTCCAAATATCCGGACCTGACTTGCACTACCTTACTTTCCCTTTTCTATTTTCTAATTATGATTTATAATTTAAATTTTTATTATATTTACTTTGATTTGTACTTCAGGGAGTGCGAAGCGCAGAAACAAATATCGCTGTGATGATTGTACGCTCTCGTATCAGTTGTTTGTTGACAATAAAGTATAAAATATAAAGTATCCACAAGCCAAAGAGCCTCGTAAGTGTCCCTAACATATCAGCCTCTATCACCACCCCCCGCAGGGTGTTCCACACACTCACCACTCTCTGTGTATACAACCTGCCGCTGACATCCCCGCTATGCTCACCTTAAATGGATGTTCTCTGCTATTAGCCTCTGCTGCCCTGGCAAAAAGGTGCTGCCTCTCCACTTTACCCACGCCTCTCAGAACCAGGCCCATCCAGTCCTAACGAAGGGTCTCGGCCCGAAACGTCAACTGTTTATTTCCCCCTCCCCCCCACCCCACCATAGATGCCGCCTGGTTTACTGAGTTCCGCCAGCATTGTGTGCACATTGCTCAAGATTTCCAGCATCTGCAGAATGCCTTGTGTCCATTTTTTTGTGGAATTACTTGAGATTCCCCTGTAGCTGACAATGCTATCAAGTAGCACTTCCTCACCGGTAACCTGCTTTGACAAAGCTGGGACCATATGCCTTCGTGCTGGACCAGATATCACGGAGGGGAGATGGAGATGGCTAACCCTTGATATCAAGGATCTGTGGCATCAGAATCAGGTTTATTATTGTTGGTATATGTTGTGAAATTGGTTGGTTTCAGCTGCACACAGTGTAATATACAAACAATAACTGTAAGTTACAGAAAGAAATATAAAGAAAAATAAATAATGTAAAAGGAGCACAAAAAAGTGAGATAATGCACAATATTTGTTGTTGTTTGTGTGTAGTTTTTCATTGATTTTATTGTATTGTTTTGTTCTGCCATACATGAAAATACATGTCCTTTCATGTCTTCATGAAAATGCATCTCAGTGCAGTGTATGCTGACATGTGCATACCTTTTATATAAACTTACTTTGAACATTGTGGAACTGTATCTGTAACCCTGAAGTCTTTATGAATTGCATAATGTGGCAAAATGGAACCTGTGTGATCCCAGAGTGTTTTGCTGGTTTTTAGATTCATTTGGCTTGCAAGAGGAGGGGTGATTTACAGCAGGGTGTATTTTACGACAGAGAGTGTTTTGACAAACAGAGGAAAACAAGGCATAGCTGCTGGGGGGAAGTCTCAACAGAAATGTACTAGTTACAAACAAATGCAACTCATTTAAGATGGATGCAGATAAAGAAGGAAGGCAATTAAGGATGAGTGGAGTCTGTAAGTTTATAAAAATTATCTATTTGAGCTGTAAGGTTGAAGCTACCTATCAATGACTTAATATGTGGAGTTAGACTTCTCCCTGTAAGAAATAATAGTGCTTATAATTTAATCTACTCTGAGATGTAGTCTGTTACTGAATATTAGACCTATCTGAATGGTACGTGACAACGCTGAGTACGGAAGAGAAGAAAGCTTGCCACACCAGGTTCAGGAACAGCTACACACCTGTAATCATTCACTTCTTGAAGTCAAGTCAAGTCACTTTTATTGTCATTTCGACCATAACTGCTATACACAGTACACAGTAAAAATGAGGCAATGGTTTTCAGGACCATGGTGTTACACGACACAGTACAAAAACTAGACTGAACTACGTAAAAAAACAACACGGAAAGAAAAAAAAAGCAACTACACTAGACTACAGTCCTACCCAGGACTGCATAAAGTGCATAAAACAGTGCAGGCATTACAATAAATAATAAACAAGACAGTAAGGTGTCAGTCCAGGCTCTGGGTGTGACCTGCACAGCTGGACCCCTACCTCAGCAACAGAACACAATGGATCACCTCCTGCACTATCATGGATGTTATTTCACTTAATATCTTATGACCAGAATTAGGCCACTCAGCCCATTGAGTCTTTCCTATCATTCGACTATGTCAGATTAATTCTCTCCTCCAACCCCATTCTTTTTCCTCTTCCCCATCTTTGATTCCCTTACTAATTAAGTACATACCAATCTCCACATTAAATATGTCCTATTAAATATATATTGTTTTGCACACTTTTTATTGTCTCGTATAATTTATGTGAGTCATGTCCTGTGTGCTAAATGCACCTATACTCTGCTCACTTTATTTAGTGCATCTGTACACCTGCTCATTAATGCAAATATCTAATCAGCCAATCATGTGGCAGCAACTCAGTGCATCAAACACAAGCGATTCTGCCGATGCTGGAAATCCAGAATAACAGAAACAAAATGTTGGAGGAATTGAGCAGGTCAGGCAGCGACTCTGGGAATAAATAGACATTCGACATTTTGAGAGAAGGGCCTTCTTTTCAGGAATGGAAGATGCCAGAATAAAAATAGATGGGAGAGGGGGAGGGGGACTAGCTAGAAGGTGATAGGCGAAGCCAGGTGGGTGGGAAAGGTATAGGGCTGGAGAAGAAGGAATATGATAGGAGAGAAGAGTGGACCATTGGAGAAAGGGAAGAAGGAGGGATACTAGTGGGAGATGGTGTGGATGAGGAGGAGAAGCAAGAGATCAGAGTGGAGAAAAGAAGAAGAGGGAAGGGGAGGGGGGAAATTAGAAGAAGAAATTGAGGTTCATGCTGTCAGTTTGTAAGATAACTATTTGGAATATGAGGTGTTGCTTCACTACCCTGAGCTTGGCCTTAACATGGCACAAGAGGAAGTATTGGACTGACATGTTGGAATGGGA